>NC_081365.1:37174086-37474086 GCF_030684315.1 Stegostoma tigrinum
CAAATAGGCAACAAATGAAGAGGAAACAGGGTGGGATCTAAATGCTATGATTTAGGATTGGAAAGAAGGAGATTGTCAGGATTAGCTTTTGGAGAATGAAGATTTTAAGTTTCAGCATTAACTGGAATGAGAAACATGACATATTTGTATGTTATATGTGTATTTACTGAACTCCCTTAATTTTAATTTGGGAAAGCACTGAATGTCGGGTTGATGATGCTTGTGAAAAGCTGCAGGATAGAGAGAGTGAGGACCTCGAGATTCAAAACTTCAGCTATCACCTCTGAAAATGTTATGAATAATAATATATGGACTGGGTTTGATTGCCTTTTCTCACCTATGTTAATTTTTATGCATTGTCTTCCAATATTCGTTATTAGCAGTTAATTGTATCATGTCTAAACTCTGCAACTGTTGCACAAACTTGGCACTCATGATAGTAACTTTCCCCTATTTTCCATTAGGCCAGTTTATGCCATCTCTAACACTAATGAATTTAGCATCTGTGGAGAAATGTCAAATGAAACATCAAAATAATAATAACCGCTTCATAAAATAATGAGAAGAGACTTCTGAGACAAATATCTTAAACTGAGCAATTTCTTCACTTACTGGATCTGTCTTAGTCAAAAAGCTTTGGAGTGGTATAATTTTTGTTCTTGAGGCACAGCACAGATCACATTGTTACAGTGGTCAAGAGACATACAGGATTCTTGCCTTTTATTTAAAAAAATTACTCATAGGATGTGGGCATAGCTCGCTGGGACAACATTTAGTGCCCATCCCTAGTTTCCCTTGAGAAAGTGATTGTGAGTTGTCTTTTTGAACCACTGCATCCTATGTGCTGCAGATAGATCCACAATGCTTTTAGGGAAGAAATTCCAGGATTTTGATCCAGGAATAATGGAGAAACGGTGACATATTTCCATGTCATAATGGCGAGTAGATTGGGGAGGAATATACATGTGGTGATGTTTCAATATATTTGCTGATATTGCCCTTCCAGATGATAGTGGTTGTGGGCTCACAAGGTGCTCTCTGAGGAGCCTTGGTGAATTTCTGCAGCTTGTAGGTCATACATACTTTAACTGTTTATTGGTGATGGAGGGAGTGAACATTTGTGGAGGTGGTGCTGATCAAAGAAAGAGTAGGGCCGATCAGGGATAGCATAGGGAACTTGTGTGTGGAGCCTGAGGAGGTAGGGGAAGCCCTAAATGAGTTTTTTGCTTCTGTCTTTACGAAAGAAACGACCTGTGTAGTGAATGAAACCTTTGAAGAGCAGGTGTGCATGCTGGAATGGATAGAGATAGAGGAAGCTGATGTACTGAAAATTTTGTCAAACATTAAGATTGACAAGTCGCCAGGCCCGGATCAGATTTGTCCTCGGCTGCTTTGGGAAGCGAGAAATGCGATTGCTTCGCCACTTGCGAAGATCTTTGCATCCTCGCTCTCCACTGGAGTCGTACCTGAGGACTGGAGAGAGGCAAATGTAATTCCTCTCTTCAAGAAAGGAAATAGGGAAATCCCCGGCAATTATAGACCGGTAAGTCTCACGTCTGTCGTCTGCAAGGTGTTAGAAAGGATTCTGAGGGATAAGATTTATGACCATCTGGAAGAGCATGGCTTGATCAAATACAGTCAACACGGCTTTGTGAGGGGTAGGTCATGCCTTACAAACCTTATCGAGTTTTTTGAGGATGTGACTAGTAAGGTTGATGAGGGTCAAGCTGTGGATGTGGTGTATATGGACTTCAGTAAGGCATTTGATAAGGTTCCCCATGGAAGGCTCATTCAGAAGGTCAGGAGGAATGGGATACAGGGGAACTTAGCTGCTTGGATACAGAATTGGCTGGCCAACAGAAGACAGCGAGTGGTAGTAGAAGGAAAATATTCTGCCTGGAAGTCAGTGGTGAGTGGGGTTCCACAGGGCTCTGTCCTTGGGCCTCTACTGTTTGTAATTTTTATTAATGACTTGGACGAGGGAATTGAAGGATGGGTCAGCAAGTTTGCAGACGACACAAAGGTCGGAGGTGTCGTTGACAGTGTAGAGGGCTGTTGTAGGCTGCAGCGGGACATTGACAGGATGCAGAGATGGGCTGAGAGGTGGCAGATGGAGTTCAACCTGGATAAATGCGAGGTGATGCATTTTGGAAGGTCGAATTTGAAAGCTGAGTACAGGATTAAGGATAGGATTCTTGGCAGCGTGGAGGAACAGAGGGATCTTGGTGTGCAGATACATAGATCCCTTAAAATGGCCACCCAAGTGGACAGGGTTGTTAAGAAAGCATATGGTGTTTTGGCTTTCATTAACAGGGGGATTGAGTTTAAGAGTCGTGACATCTTGTTGCAGCTCTATAAAACTTTGGTTAGACCGCACTTGGAATACTGCGTCCAGTTCTGGGCGCCCTATTATAGGAAAGATGTGGATGCTTTGGAGAGGGTTCAGAGGAGGTTTACCAGGATGCTGCCTGGACTGGAGGGCTTATCTTATGAAGAGAGGTTGACTGAGCTCGGTCTCTTTTCATTGGAGAAAAGGAGGAGGAGAGGGGACCTAATTGAGGTATACAAGATAATGAGAGGCATAGATAGAGTCGATAGCCAGAGACTATTTCCCAGGGCAGAAATGGCTAGCACGAGTGGTCATAGTTTTAAGCTGGTTGGTGGAAAGTATAGAGGGGATGTCAGAGGCAGGTTCTTTACGCAGAGAGTTGTGAGAGCATGGAATGCGTTGCCAGCAGCAGTTGTGGAAGCAAGGTCATTGGGGTCATTTAAGAGACTGCTGGACATGCATATGGTCACAGAAATTTGAGGGTGCATCCATGAGGATCAATGGTCGGCACAACATTGTGGGCTGAAGGGCCTGTTCTGTGCTGTACTGTTCTATGTTCTATGTTCTATGTTCTAAGTTGGCTACTTTATTCCAGATGGTGTCAAGTTTCTTGAGTGTTGTTGCTGCTGTATACATCCAGGCGAGTGGGAAGTAGTCCATCACATTCCTGACTTGTTCCTTGTAGATGGTGGACACACTCTGGGGAATCAGGAGGTGAGTTATTCGCAGCAGTACTCCTACATAGAGGGGAAGAGAATTTTTTGCAGCAAACAATATAAGTTTCTGGAACTCACTGGCTGAAAGGATACTGGAAGCAAGCACTCTAATTGCACAAAAAATGCTTTGGTCTTCACTATAGGTGCTGTAATCCACAGTTCCATTCATCAAGAGCTATAAGGTGAATTTAGACTAGATATAGACATGATGGAACTCTTTTGCGTTACATACGTTTTTATGTTCCTATGGATATTTGGATCATAGAAAGCTGCAAAACGCTATTCCCTTTGTATGTACTTGTCAGACAGTGAGAATTCAGTGTTTGGAGTCTGAACTTTACTATTTGTCAAGTCTTAAATTGTTTAACATGAATGCTATGTTAAACATATCACATATTCTGAGAAGATATTGTAAGTACTCTTATATCAAACAATCTAATGGCACAGAACAGGATACAAGATTAACAAAAAACTGTTTACAATACTGAAAAGCTAGCAGTCTTTTTTAAAAAAAGCTGAAACAATTAGCATCTTCAAAGTTTATCCTATCAGCTGTGTGTAGCTGCACATGCTAAGGGATCATGGGACCCATCATAATTAACAATTTCTAATTGTTTTTCCTCTGCAAAGTATGCAGCTGTGAATGAGAATCCTCTTGTGGCAGCCTCTTTGGGAGCCTTAATTGATTAACATTTGATTGAAGAGGTACATATGATACTTTGCATTTTCATACTCTAGTTTTTAAAAAAATTTAGCCTTTATTGCTTAGGTGTGTTTACTCTCGGTTAAATTAAATATAACAAGCATCAATAAACACATTTCCAATTCCAGGCTTAAATTATCACCTGACAAAATTTTAAGCTTTAAGCTTCTTACTGTAGTTGACAAGCTAACAGCAAAAATTGGCTAAACACTAAATAAAACTAATCTATTGTTGTTGCTGGACATCTAACATAAAAACACAATATATTTATTAAATTTGGTTTACTTCTGTTTCTGGCTCCTCTGATGGTGCCAGACCTTCTGAGTTTTTCTGTCAGTTTCTGTTTTTATTTTGATTAATCACTATTTCACTAGGAATCTTATATTCTAATTGACAGAAATATTTAACTTTCAAAGTGACTAAAAATCTCCTTCCATAGTTACAAATTACTGACTCTCTTAAATAAATGCTTCATTTTCAAGGAACCAATAGAAAGAAATGCTGAGCTTTCAATGGCTAGCTCCTTTTTCGCTTTTTCCTTTACTTCTAAGCTGTAGTGTGACTTTCATGGTGACAGTTATACTGGGGATACTTTCCGCTAACCAAATCATTGTGAAGCTAGCCATCTCATTAAAATTGATAAGGCGTGGCTTCTTCAGTCTGAGCATAAACTACCACCCTCATTCTGCATGATAAGTGGTCGAAACTGACTGCCTGACTCTCTACCATCTCCACCACTCCCCCAACCCCAACTCGTATAAATTGCCTATATTCATGAGTTCAGGGATTTCTTCATCAAACCTGAGTCTACAGTGGTTTCCTCTGGCCATTTACCTCCTAAAAGGCAATTTCCAAGCAAATCTGAATCTCCTGGGCCTTGTATCCAAGTAGAAAGTTGTATCAGCTTTCTTGCAAGCCCCAAATTTATTTGATTCTGAAATTAAATAGAAAGTTTACAAAATAACCATTTAAAAAACCTGACCTCATACCTACCTGTGGGGCATGGAGATTGAAAGTATATTCACAGTCAGCTCAAATATCATTTAATGATTTGTTATTTTCCACTGGCATGTTGAACATTTTGCTTTTTTTTTCCCCAGTAATACACACGGTGACTTTGGTAACCTTTGACAGTTATTCTGCCCAAGCATGTTGGTGAACAAAATTTAGTAAAGGTCACAAAACTTTCCTCCTGCTCCATTTTAATCTAAATTATTAGACCATCTCAAAACAAGGCACTCTTATCAGTTTCATATTTGTCACAATGCAAATACAATACTGACGACTTGATTCAAGAGTTCCAGTCAAAATTATTTCTAAAAATAGATGAACAAATTTAGGGATACATCAACAAGCCTCTAATGGAGATAGAGTTTAGTGAGCAGTGGGTGGTGGAGGGAATGTGGGTGGAAATCTTTCTGAAATTACTGCCTTAAAACAGCGTGGCAACCCATATCCTCACATTAATTCTGCTTATGTCAGCTCAAAGATTTATCTACAAGTTATCATATCTCAGAAATGAGTGAGAGAATAGGAAAATGCTCAAAAGATTTTCGAGTAATTGGTAAAAATAATTCCAACTGAAGGACTCCTCTTGATGTGTTAACTCTGTGTTCTTAATCCTTTGCTTTAATAGCTTGTATCTAATGTCTGGTAATATGCCATGATCAAATATAACTAAAGTCAAGCAGACATTTTATTCATAAGAAATGTATAATATTTGAAGACCTAGCAGATGTGGCATAAAGACAGAGTTGCTGGAAAAGCTCAGCAGGTCTGGCAGCATCTGTGAAGGAGAAAACGGATTTAATGTTTCGGGCCCAGTGACCCTTCCATTGATGTGGCACAGCCAAGCAGATGGCAACTCCTTAGTAATTATCCATTTGTCTTGCATGGCTCTGGAGAATCTCCAGGCTTACGTATCCTAGGAGAATTCTGGGTTTGCATCATTTACCTTTGCATTATAACCCAACTTATATATACTTGAGAGTGAACTATCCACAAACCTTTGTAATAGGAAATTCTAAACCCCTTGTGTGAAGTAACCTCCTTATTTCAATGACAAACAATTACCGCTAATCCTGAAACTGATCCTCTGTGATCAAGAGAAAATTTCAGTCTGTACTGTATCAAGACTCTTCAGAATATTCAATGCTTCATGAAGATCACTGCTCATTCTGCTAAATTTCAGAAAGCATAGGTCTTATTCACTCAACTTCTCAACATAGGCCATTCTTTTCATCTCAAGATCTAAAGTAGTGAAGATTTACTGCATCACTTCCAATACAAGTAGAGTCTTCCTTAAATAGGAAGATCAACACTGCACACAGTATTCTTTGTCTGGCCTCATGAAGGCCCTATATAATTATAATAACGCTTCCTGATTCTTGTATTCTAATTTCCTTACAATAGGAGTCAAAATGCCATTTGGCTTTCTTGATTACATTTCCTGCAATAGGTAGGTGGAGATTATGTTTTTGTTCCTGTCTGTTGGTCTTTTAGTTTATTCTTCTGTTAAAAAATTGTACCTCAAAAACTAATGGATTGATTTCAGCAAAACTTTGTTTACAAAAAGAAAGTAACCCAAAAATTTCAATCTGAGCCCTTTAATAAGGATCCATCTGATAAAATTAGGAAATAGGTTGAACTGACCATTGTTGCAAGAATGTTGTGTATTATTTGATTTAAAATGTTTTTGATTGTTTTAGAATGTTGTAGATTGTCTCATCAGCTGTAGTGGAATTTGTCACACCTGCCAAACTGCACACAGAGTTTTCAGGGCAGCTTGTTGGATGTTGTTCGGTCTGAAGTCTCCTTGTTGAGACGCAAGTTATTCATGAAAGACTTTATATTTAATATTTAATTATAGATTGTATATGTATGCTACCTTTATATGCTCCTTTTGCCCAAGTATCTCTAAACGTAAATGTTTACAAGTTGTACACATTTTGAAAATACTCTGCTCTACTGTTCTTTAGACCCAAATGAATAAACTCACTTACCCTTATCCTATTCCATCTGTCACCTTTTTGCCCATCTACCAAACCTTTTGCTGTCATTGTGCATTTCTCATGGCTTACACTCTCAATTCACACTGTATCCTCAGCATATATTACTCAATACTTAACCTAAGTCATTTGTACAGATTTTATATAGTTAAGACCCCACTGCTGATATTTGCAACACTCCATTTGTCTCAATGCACTGATACCCATCCATGAACTAATCTTATGTTCAGGCTGATATTTTATCCTGAACTCTATGTTCCCATATCTTGTACATGAGCCTTTTGGTGTACCCCACTACTGAGTGCCTTTGGAAATTCAAGTATACTATGTTGCCTAGTTCACCTTTATCCAACTTACCATTAACAATCTCAAAAATCCTTTTAATAAATTTTCCAAACACAATATTATCCTTATCTGATCATATGCGTGTGATTGAGTGGGGTAGGGGAGAAGGGGTGGTCATGGTCACTTGTGCAGTTAAATGCATTTTCAACTGTGCGTGTTTAATAAGAGCATTAACAGGAAAGATAAGACCAGAATAGCTGGCCATGCGGTAAATCGGCATTAAGTGTTGGCTGACATTATGATCTGTCTACCCTGGATATTTCCAGTGCACACATTGAATGCCTGCGCTAACCCCCTTCACATGATGGCTGCTAGAAGTGTTTTTCTTCCTGAACTGGAATCTTATTAATGTAACAGGGCCCAATTTTATGACCTGGGTTCTTTCTGGCATTATTGCAAATTGCCCTCACTTTGTTGTTTGTTTTATAATACCTACCTTTTCACTTCTGCAATTTGAGATGGTGAGTTTGAAATTTAGATTAAATCTTAACACTATAGAATATGATTACCTTATGATTATCATTTGTGATTGAAGTAATGTACTCAATAATATATAGTAGGTTTTGCACAACCACATCAGAGATTCTTTTTTCCTTTTTAGCGTTCTTCATATTAAATAAGTCCTGAAACAATTCAATTTGGCCTTGTTTAATTTGGACGTCACATGAAAACACAGATGAAGACTTTACATTGAGGAATGAAGAGTATCTGGATTATAGTTCAATGACGTTTTGCATTGTTAAAGCAAACACTACATCCCCATTTAAATGAATCATTTCTTTCAAACAGCAACATTGCTGAAGAAATCGCTCCATCTGCTTCTTTAACTCATAATGCATCTTACACAAAGTTCTTTTGTCACGTAACGTACTTGGAAGTTATGCTTTACAGATGATTGAATTTGACGCTTTAATGAATTATTAAAGTAGAAAGGCACTCACAACATTGCAATAAATACAAACTGATAGCCATAACATTTAGTGCACTAATCACACTCATTTCCTGTTTTGAGCCATGGAGTTTCAAAAAGCACCATGTAAATCTAATTGGACTATTTTTATTCCATGGCAAACAAAGGACATGTTTCAAATGTATTATTTAATATCTTGACTCCTGTCTTTGTAAAAACTGCAACATCATCACAAATTTCAAACCGACAAGTTAACAATTATCATTTTAAATTCCTCATGTGATTTGGAAATATTTAAAATGGCGATGAATTGCAAAAGATCATCTTTTTAAAAAGTGGTGTTGAAACTTACATTTTTGTGAATCAAGTTTACCAATGAATTTCCCGTACTTGAATATATCATGTGAGGTTTAAGGCAGCTTGCTGTACTAGCTCAATTCATAAAATCAGACAGTTTCTGCATCAGCTAACGAAGTCAATATAGAGTCCTGCTTTCACCATCCCTTAGCTATATGGTCTCTTAGAGAGGGGTAAAAATTAAATCAAGCATATAAATATTTGGAAATTACTTAATCCAAATTCTGCATTTTTACAGAAATGCTGTGGGACAGCATTCAATCTGTAAAAATACAAGTTCCTGACAGTGACCTGAAGTCTTAAAATTGTTAGTCTTGATGTTTTTTAGTGCAATATAGGGAAGATATAGTTAATGTTAAGTCAGAATTTATGTACCCACAAAGTATGATGTAAATTAAACATCTCAGTTAGATAAACCACTTTGCAATTTGTCATTACTTTTTATAATCTTATTTTTCATATTTGGCAAGGACTTGCGCTTGAATGTCTGTAATGGTCTGTAATGATCTGTAATAGAAAACATTTTGTATTTTCCAGCCTATTGCACATGACAGGATTTTATTTCACTTACAAGAAATTTTATTCGCAAGAAGTGTACAATATTTTAAGGCCTTGTTCGTAAAGTGTAATCTAAATATTTAATATAACTTGCTAACTAGAACAAAGCAATGTTTCACAATTGTAACTGGTAGGTTACCTTTCAAAAAATTGCTTCTCTATTTCTAAGCACGTTTACTTCATAACACTTATTACATCATCGTGTTAAATCATTTTCACAAGCCCATTGAAAGTTGTTTTTGTTTTCTCTTTACCGCACGTGACAAATAGTGCTGATCCAAAAATTACAATAAGACAAGCCCTGATCTTGCAATGGGGCTGCTCCTGGGGAGAGCCCTCTGGTGTATTCTGTAAGAATTGACAAATATGTTTTGAAACATATTACTTACTGATCAAACCATACCTGGATATAACTTCTTCCCCTATGTAGTACATTTTTGTAGATTTTTGTTTAAACTTGTAGCAAGCATCTTCTTCTTAGGTTATTGCAAAACATTTGTGTCTGTTTTGTTGAAACTACCGTTTCTGTTTCTCCACTGACCCTATCACTCACTTTTGGTAGATTTCTTCCTTTTAAGGACATGAACCTTGATTTTTATGGGGTCTTGGAAAGGGGGCACGGGAGCCTGGTAGTAAGTGATGGATTGGGTTAGGTCGGAGATCTGCATCTCCTGCTGAGTTAAAGGCAATGGCTCATTTGAATACATTTCAGTAGAGTCCCATGACAGCTAACCACATTCATGCTTGATTAGAAAGTGGAAGAGATAAATCTAAACAGGAGGCTGCAGGCATAAATTCATAGGAATGGTAATCAACAATCAATGATAGGGAGTTTTTATTAATGATTGCAGGATGGTAGTTGTGCTTTGGGAAGGGTAGTATCTGTCAAAATCATACTGGAGTAATCTCTGCCAAAAATCATGGGAGAAGGGGCAGTCTGTTAAAAGATGGAGAACAACATCAAGAATAGGGCTGAAACCTCTTTGTGAGGCCCAGCAAAGACTACTTGCCCTAGGCTCTTGAGGAATCATAAAACGACATGTTAAAAGTGGCTTTGCACAAAATTGCTCCTGACAGGTTCGGAAGCCAATTGTTCAGGTCTTTCAGTTATAGATTAAGACCTGAGAACATCATTAGAATCAAGATTTATACTAGAGAAGAAATATCACCTTTCATTCTTTTATGGTGTCCTTCTTGCTCAGATAAGCAGCTGTAGATTAGGAAAAGAAAGCAATGGGATCTGAGGGGGTAAGTGATTTCTGTCAGTTTAGTTGTCACTTGTCCAGTTTCTATCAGGTGAGAACATTTGAAATCAGAGCCATTGTGCTGGGACTAGACAGTGAGCAGAACAAAAAACCCATTAGTCTTTCATCTCTTGCTTTTCGTAACATCGAATCCAAGAGAATTAGGTAAATGTTTTTGCAATCTGTTAAACGTAATGTTCTATATAACATGACTTCAGAAGTCTGAAGTGAATTACGGTGAGTCCACTTAACAAAACTCACACTAAAGTGACACATAAAAGTCACAAGGATTCATGAAATAGTTCATGAAATAGCTCACAGAAATTCATCGCAGAAATTGAGCCAGGCAATTTTCAGACCAACTGAATTATACCAGTGTTTCTACTCTACAAACACCATCACATTCTAGCTACCTCTTCCCACCTTGCGCTCATATGTTGCTTTTGTCTTTACCTTCATGTATGCATTAAACTGCCAATTAAATGTATCAATACTGTCCTCTTCAACCATTCCATCGAGTATTACTTCTCATCACTTTCATGAAAAAATTATTTCTAAGTTCTTTTTATGGTCAGGTCGGATAAGATTAATAACTAGTAGCTAGCTTTTGTTTATGCACCCTTGCTGCAGACTCCGGGAACAAGAAAGATCAACTTAGTGTAATGGAAATTACTCCCATGAGTTGGGGCCGCCATACCACATTGGAATATCATAATTTATTCCTTTGCAATACTTTTCAACATTGTGTTCCGCTTTAGGAAACACTGAATAGTCAGAAAATCCAACACTTTGAATGGACTGTACAAGACTGGCA
Organism: Stegostoma tigrinum; assembly: GCF_030684315.1. Lineage (NCBI taxonomy): Eukaryota > Metazoa > Chordata > Chondrichthyes > Orectolobiformes > Stegostomatidae > Stegostoma > Stegostoma tigrinum. The sequence goes on from NC_081365.1 coordinate 37,185,071, forward strand.
AAATAGTGGCATTTGATTTCAAAAATTCAAGAGTTAATTCAGCAGCATTGTTTTACTCTCAACCACCTTTGAGTAAAATACTATCAGAATTCAATTATTGAGTTCAAGACACATAGATTTTTTTATCGTTAGATTTATTGAAAATTTATGAGTAAATTTAGGTTTTGAATAAACCTACCTTGACCTAAAAGACATTCTTCACAGCATTTGCTCCTGTGATGAAAATCAATCACTTCTGAAGCAACTAAGGCCGACCTTGAAAAATACAGCAAGCAAGTGACCAAAGGGATTTCCTCAAAACAGCATGAGTTCCAGTTTACAAAGAAACAAACTAATACTGCAGTGCGGGAGAACATTGGAGTATGAGGTAAAGCTAGATGGGCAAGGAGAAGGAAAGCGTCATTGGTTTGATCACAGCCAGGATATAGTGGCCAAGTCCAGAGAGACCTAAGAGGAAGAATACGAATATATTTTGTACAAAATAATTGGGCATATTTACAGCATTAAATATTTGGCATTCACTGCAACAAAATTAAAGTCTAAACAAAAATAAACAACTATTTTAATCCTTAGTTATTTCAAACAGGCTTGTATTCCCGAAGTATCCTTGGCTTATATACATTTTTACGACGCTATGCAACAACATTTCTTCCCAGTAATTACATAAAATTATCTTACTGATTTTAATTGAAAGCGAATTGTACATTTCCAACAGAGGCAGCTGTTTTTCAGTGATTAAATGTTATTCTTCTATGAATGTACTTGTGAAAATTTTACCCTCTGCCTCAAAAAAATTGCCTGAGTCTTTTCAAATGTATAATTTGTGAAATTGAAATCCTTGCAATTTTAATATTCTTGTGTCCCAAAGTTTTCTGAGGCAGTGCAGCCGAAAATTTCTTACCGATAAGGAAAATACTTTGGCATTGACAAATACCTCAAATTTGTCTCACTAGACAAGCAGACTTGATATATCTTTGGAATTGAAGCAAAAGACCAGAAATTCTTTCTAATGCTAGAAATTTAAAATGATGTTGAAAGCAATTTCAAACTGAAATCTTATGTGTGTCATTGTCTCTTTCGTGTAACAATCTCTTTGCTTGGGTCTGCTTTGTACACCTGTGCTTGAAACACCGCACCCTTCAGAAGCAACTATGAGGACATCATCCACACATTAGTTTCACGCATTTCCTTTATCTTCCTTATCTGTGAGGAGATGAGTAGGGCAGGAGAGCTCAGAGATGTCATATTCGTGATCAACTTCAAGAAAGTTGGTAGGTCTGACTGCAGTAACTTTAGAGGAATTTCCTAACTTACGCCATTAGGAAAGTTATTGTAAGAATTTTCCTCAATCACCTTCTCCCTATGACTGAGGAGCTCCCTCCAGAGTAACAATGTGATTTCTGCCCTCTAGAGGCACAATAAACATGATCTTCAATGCAAGAGAAGTGCAGGGAACAGCAGCAAATTTTATACATCTTTGACCTCACTAAGGCCTTTGACATTGTCAACTGCGAAGGGTTATGGAGCACCCACGTCTGTTTGGGCTGCCCCCAGAATTTTGGTGCCATTCTCTGCTAACTCCACAATGACATGCAAACCGTGAACCTAACCAATTAATCCATCAGAGGCTCAAGTCATTTTTAGTATGAGAGGTCCTGGTCATCACACTGGTGCTCTTCTTGATCTTTCTTGTTAAAGTACTCTACCTGACTCCCAATAAGCTCTTCTTTGGAGTGGAGATAACCTGCAGAACAAGTGGGAACCTGTTCAAAATCTGCCACTTTCAGGCCAGTTTCAAGGTCATCTCAGCCTGTCATTGAACTAGAGTATTCAAATGATCCTTGCATCTGTGTTCACCTGGTTGTTGAGTTTCAAGCCATTGGTAAAACTTTCACTGAAGGTTACAGGAATATTAGACTTACACTAAGCATTCGTTAGACAAAGGACTTCTGGTTGTCAAAATTCGTTATGCAGTCTTCGCCAGCATGGACCACTTTCAACACCATATTGTTAACAATGGCAGAGATCGCTGAGGAGGTTCAACACGGTCTTTAATGTACCAGGGCAGCCTTCAGTGACATGAGGGAAAGACCAAGATCTCAATCCTGACACCATGCTCATGGTCTGCATAATAGTAATGATAGAGCAAGCAACTCAAAACCCTGGAGAGGTATCACCAGCACTGCCTCCACATGATCCTATAAATCCTTTGGCATTATAGGTACACCAATGTCAGTGTTCTTTTTCAGCCCAACATCCCCAGCGTTGAAACACTGACCACACCCAATCAGCTCTACTGGGCAGGCCACATCAGCAGCATGCTGGGGGATATGAGACTCTCAGAACAAGTGTTGTAGACTCAGAGCTTTGAAGAATCAAGTGAGACTAAGGAGGGCAGAGGAACTGTCACAAGGACACCTTCAATGCCATTGTAGAAGTCCACCATTTTCATTGACACTTGGAAAATGTAAGCTCAGCACTCCCCAAAGTGAGGGTTGGCGGGGGTGGGAGGGGGGATGGGAGGGGTGTGGCGGCAGGGGGCAAGTATCTGGGAAGGATCTGTTTGCTTCAAGTCTAATTGCTGTTGGCAAGCTGAAGTGAATCATCATGATTTACATCATTTCCTCAACCACTGTCTTCCCACCTGTGACAGAAACTGTAGATATGCACTGGATGGATCAGTCTCCTAAGAACTTGTTTTTATTGAAGAAGTATATTATCCTTGACCATGAGGGATTGCTTCAGAAGAAGATATGATAATTTAGTGGTGACCTTTTAATCCGTAGTTTGCAGAACATCTTTAGTAATGATTAGAAACTAATTTCTCACAGGAAAGAGTACGTTTTATATTTGGCACTACATATTTTTAAATCTAGCTGTCAGCAAAAATTTGATGACATTGGTGTTACACTGCGAGCAACAAAATCTGGTTCCATGACCTGCTTCCTTTCCTTATAAAATGAAGGATGCTGAACCTTCAACAGTGTTTTGGGTTACAGGACTGAAGAAACCCTTTCAGTGAGCTTACATGTGTAGATGATATTAAAGTTGCATTCCCTGTATTGTTGAAATATAGCTGCAGTCTCTACCATCTTTGCATGTATTGCTGATAAAATATTAACAAAACGTCCTGAAACTCTCATTTTCTGTGAAGTACACTTCATGTTACAGTATATATCAAACTTATTTTAATGATTGTCATAGAGATTAACGTCACTTTTGCATTACACTTGCATACAGCATAATATAATTCATAAGTATATATTAGAATTAGGGATTTTTATTATAAACCCATATAAGTTATTCCAGTTTGAATTCACAGTATATTCAAAATAGAGTTGAGGTCCTATTTTCAAAGGGCAGTTTACACTATGGAGTGATAAAACTCACAGTGTTGACTCTGAAATTTAGTGCTCTAGCTTATGAAAAAAGTTTTGCTCTGTGCCTAAATTTGTTTTTCTTGGCAGAATGAAAATGGATGGGTGACAGTTCGCAAGTGTTTAAAGTATCATGCAGACATAGATGTAAGCAGCCATTTATTTAGAGTATAGAAATGACCTTTAAAGAAATGAAAGAGGAATTAATTACTTTAAAAAAAGCTGGAAATAGCTTGTTGCAATTGGGGTTAGTGCTATGATATTAACTGCGATGATCAAATGCACTCCAGGACATAATACATACTTTGTTGTAAAGAAACTTGGGTATTATCTTGACAAACCGTAGAGCAGAGTGAATGGAAGAATACTACTTTCTTAATTGCCTTTGGGATAAAGAAATATTTAAATAGATAAACATGTTCATTATGAATAATTATTAATTGTGTATGAACTAAATTAGTTCTTGCACTTACGTTTCTTTGAACAATCTGTGAAATATAATGAGTTCACAGTCAGAAAGTCAATGACTAAAACTCATTTTTTTGCTCCAATAGATCATTTTTCCCATCACATAAATTTGCATTTGCTCTTGAAAATCCTCTTGTAATTTGGAGAAATGTAAGAAGGCAATCTTGACAAGTGATTTTGCTGTTAAACAAAGACATACCCCAGACCTGAAGAAGGAAAAGAAAGACATACATTTACGTAGCACTTTCCACAGCACAGAATGTCCCAGAGTGCTTTGCAGCTAATTCCATTCTTTTAAGTGCAGTCACTCTTGTACCGTATGGAATGTGATAGTTAATTTGTGCAAAGGAAGCTGTCACAGAATCCAATGCGATAACAATCGGACAATCTGTTTTTATGACATGAAAGATAAATATCAGTCAGAATAATGGTGATAACTCCTCTTTGGAATGCAGACATGAGAATTTTATGTCCACCTGAAGGGTACTTTTTTTGATGTTTCGGGGTGATCAGCCAAACTACAGAAAGTAATGGGAGACACTCCGATGCTTCGTGCAGGAAATTGGATTGCTCAGATTATATTGAGAGAGCTGTAGAGTATCTGAACAATGAGGCTAACAATATATTTCTTTTACCAATGAGATTAAAACATTAAGAAATAAACAGGAAAGCCTTTGAAAGATAAAGGATAATGAGTCAAAGAACTCAATTTTAAATCAAAAATGGAGAAAGCACTAAATAGAAAAAAGAACAGAGAAGGAAAATAAAGGTGGAAAGGAAAATAAATAATTCCTTTGTTTTTGTTCTAAAAGAATTGACATGATTAATATTTCTGTAAGTATATTTCCTTTACAAAATAATTGAGCAAATTATCAAAGTGTGGAGCTGGATGAACACAGCAGGCCAAGCAGCATCTCAGGAGCACAAAAGCTGACGTTTCGGGCCTAGACCCTTCATCATCCTCTCTGATGAAGGGTCTAGGCCCGAAACGTCAGCTTTTGTGCTCCTGAGATGCTGCTTGGCCTGCTGTGTTCATCCAGCTCCACACTTTGTTATCTTGGATTCTCCAGCATCTGCAGTTCCCATTATCAATTGAACAAGTTATGTTGGTATCACAGAAGCCACAGATACAATAGAATAAATCATGGACCTGATTTTCTTGGCTCAGTGTGAGTTGTGTCGGGTGGTGACTCTTGCTGTGAGGCCTGGTGTGTTTTGTCACCATACTTTACCAAACTTGCCTTATTAATTATCTACCCTACCTCTATGGTGTCTCTAATGACCAATTTCCACTCCATTGTGCCATATACTGTTCCTGAACAACTTACCACTCAGTGGGTAGCCTGGAATTCAGCAGTGCTCTTCACGCCCATGCCATCTTTAAAAGCCTGTTGTGGACGTGGAGAACCACTGTCAGTCCAACAATGCTGCGCAGTTCCTCTATTGCTGCTTGTACCAAATGTCACATGACACCACATCTGAACGTGGTAGATAGGGAGCAAATTTCTGCTCCTCTTTGCAGGCAGGGGCCTACAGATCCTTCTGAATGAGATGTGCTGACACAGGATTTCCTCTTCCCCAGGACCAGCAATGGAAGTTACAATGCCAGACCATGGCAGACTGGTTCAAGGTTGCCACCAGAGTTGAAGAATTCTTGGAGGAATGTGTGGAAGAATGCCTAGGATACCTAGCATTTCCTAATCCAATGATCCTAAGAATGTCTGGAAAAAGGTCAAAGACCTCTGCCCTCTGCCCTCTGCCAAGGTATATTTCAACATCTTTTCTCCAGTACCTCACTATTCCTGTGACTGTACCCATCTCCCACAAAGGCTTGTACTTTATCACTCCCACTATTGCCTGAAGTGTCTTCTTCAGCGTACCTCAGACAGCTGCAACCCTGACACTGCTAACCCTGCATTGTCCCCTGTGCCTCCTTTTTGCCCTCTTGGGACGCCTCCCCAGATGTACTAACAATACTTGATGTTCCACCCACTTTAATTTCCCACAATATCCACCATTCTCTCATTCTCAGAGCACGCAATCGGGCAGAAAGGCACAATGTTGATGGTGCACCTGTCTTTTGGCTTCTTGCCTCTTTTATGAAGAGACCATCCTCATTCTAAACAGCCTGAGCAGGGCCTGGACTGGTATAGGGTAGTGCCCTTGACTTAATGTGCCAGGAACCTCTAAGTGGAAGTTGTTCCTGATTTGACTGGTGCCTGCTTATAACCATAACAAGCTTTGTGTCTCGTACCTCTAGCTGACGGATCAATTCATGAAAAGGCAAAGCAAGGCAGGGATGCTGTGAGCATTGATGAGGATAATGAGTGAATTTTAAGAGAGGAGGCACCTATAGATTAAGCATGGCCCAATCCATGAGGTGGTTTTATGACTTTGAATGCACAGTGTCCTAGCTGCAACATTACAATGATAGTAGCTAACACAGTCCAAGGTGCAATATTAAAGTGCAGAAGTGTCCTGTGAGTGGAGATGTGCCAAGAGGATTCTTAGAGGCTGACACAGATTGGATGCCAATGTCTGTGGACATGGGGTGCATTTGGTCAGCCTCCATGGAGCATGCCCTGAAATGTTAGTGCCTGATTTCCAACATGGGGGTCATTTGAAGCAAATATCGAGCTGAATTGCTGAGGACCTTCTTTGAATTCCATGTCGGGTTTATCCTGAGGTCTACTTTATTCAGTGAGGACCTAAATATTAATGAGGTGGTATGGATCATCAACGCAGAACTCAGCATGCGTTTATCCCCATCAACTGGACAACTTCCAACTGCCTGGCTACAATCTTGCCATGCTACATGTGAAAAGTAGGTGGAGGCGAAAATGTTGATGGTTTTGCTGCATATCATGCTACAATTCATTTTGATCAGATCCTTATAAGATTCTGCTCTGTCAGGCAAATCAATCAATTGTCATTGTCCAACCGTTAAGTGGAATCGGTAGCTAAAATTAAAGTTCATGGAAATACTGAGAGAGAATATCTAATGGAAATAGAGAGAGAAATAAACATGACAGGTTGATTGAAACTGTGTTGGACCAAAGAATGTGCCTTTTGATATTAATTCCTGTCAAATTATTTTTTTTGTGAAAAAGATAATGTTCAGGAAAAACAATTCTTTTTACATATGAATTACTGTGGAAATATTCTGTGATTAGAGTAGAAGCAAGTAAGCAGTCCAATGTGTTAAATTTCACATATGTTGATGTTGGTTTAATCATTTGGATTCTGGCAAGTTGTGTCCATCATAATTTTTACATGTTAATGTGCAACTTGTTTCTTTAACTGGGGAGGGAGTGTACTCATATAGTTTGTTCAAGATCTAAGTGTTAAGTTATATTGCCCAGTCTGGTTTTGTAGAGGTGAAACTATAAGTAGTTCAATAATGACACCTGCAGCGCGTCAACATGTTAAACTAAGTTCATAGCAATATACAACAACTACTCTTCCATTATTTTGTCCATTGCTTGGTTCATTTTTGTAGGATACTGTTTAAACTCGTGCTTTTTTCACTTAAAGTAATGTATAATGTATGTAAATTAAACATTGATATGTGCAAATTATACCTTAAAACAAAGCAGGTCCACTGTTTTGATAACCAGCAGGCCGAGCTCTCTGATGAAGGGTCTAGGCCCGAAACGTCAGCTTTTATGCTCCTGAGATGCTGCTTGGCCTGCTGTGTTCATCCAGCTCCACACTTTATTATCTTGGATTCTCCAGCATCTGCAGTTCCCATTACCACTGTTTTGATAACCATCCTTTTTTTTGTATCATATAGCTTTTCTATTGAAACATCACACTGCAGTATGCAATACTATATTTACAGTATACTTCTGTATTTTACAGATATCTCTCTCTATATATATATATATAAGTTTTCTAGAAATAGATTTGTGAGTGCCAGTACTGCAAACTCATAACTCAAATCTAAGCTCCAATAAATTCAACTGAAAACAATTTTATCAATGTGTAAGAGATAATGGGAACTGCAGATGCTGGAGAATCCAAGATAACAAAGTGTGGGGCTGGATGAACACAGCAGGCCAGGCAGCATCCTCTGCTGCTTGGCCTGCTGTGTTCATCCAGCCCCACACTTTGTTATCAATGTGTAAGCTCATTTCAAAATTCCCCAAAATTATTGTTATATAGAATTGATGTTGATTAAAAATTAAATGATGAGTTGGTGGATGTACCTTGAGATTTGAGGCCAGTTGACATATTCAGGTACTCTTTCTCTTGATATATAAGGTGAGGTCTACTATCAGCCAACATGGATGCCTGGATAATTGTGAAAGGCTCTGGCAAGAGCCTATGGCTGTGCTTTGTCATCTCAAGTATTGGCTGGAGCAAGAAAAATTGATTAGGACATGTCAACTAGTAAGAATTAGTAATGGTATTGTATTTTTGGGAGCTGGCACACTGTAGTTTTGAGTTATCTTTATTTCTGGTTCAAGTTCCCAAACTTAAGCAATAATGATAGAAGTGGAAAAGCAACATTCATATTGGGAAACTAAGTTTGCTGCCTTAACAATTTGGGCAGAATTTCCTACTCAAAATTTATTTACCCAACGTACATTATGCAATGTTTCTGCATGTCCTCCTAAAGGAAAATCAGTCAAGGTCCAGGATTTTTATCGAACCTGATAGTAGGCATTTTTGAACTGCTTGTTTCTTCGTAAAACAGTTCATTGATCTCTGAAGCTACAGAGCCATCATGTTCCATGCAGCATTTGATCATTTCTATTTGTGTTCCACATTCCCATTCCTAAACAAAGTATGATCTGTCTTTTACGAAGCTATAATTGTAAGAGGATTAATTGTTATTGCTCAACTGTAGTCCACATGTAAACCCCACTGCAGAAAATCAATCTTTATAATTTCAGTGATACTTGTGAGTAATTTACTCAGGTCTTTAATCACAGTTCAGGCTACAGTCTTCACAGAAACCTTCAACCATCTTATAAACTGATATCATTGTCCTTCTAGTTATGTTTTCATGATTAAAGTAATTATGTGGAAAAGTGAGAGAAGCTGAGATTGTTCTCACTAGAACAGATGTGGCTAAAAGGAGAGTTGACAGAGGTATTCAAAATCATAGGGATCTAGGTAGATTGGGTGGAGAAAACTTGTTCTCATTAACAGAAGGATGAAGAACCAAAGATTGCAAACCGAAAATGATTGGCATAATAAATAAACAACAATGAGGAAAAACATTTATGTGCTCCATTGAAATCTGAGGTAAGTGACCCGTACACGTAATGGAGGTAAATTCATTCCTTGCATGCCAAATGGAATTGGATGAGCGCTTGAGGAAAGAAAAATTACTGGTTTACAGCAAAAAGGTGTGGGTGAAGGACTTAAATACATTGTTCTCGCAGAGAGCCATCATGGGCTCAATGGGCCAAGTGTCTCCTTCTGTGCTGCAATAACTTTAAGAATCTATTTTATGGTTCTATGGTGTCTGTGACTCTACTCACAGAGCCAGCAGATAACTTACACACTGTCTGCAGTAGCCCTTTTACCCCTAGTTCTTGGAAGAATCTACCCTTTTTTAGATCCTTTTGTCTCCTTTTCCTAATTCATGTGTTTCCTTGTCGATTAATTTGTGTAATCAACACCAAAACCAAAAGCTCAGAAAAAATGCTGTCCAACATTTACATCTCTCTCGTGCCTCCCCCCCCGTCGCCAATGGGGACCCTAACAACACACAATCCTTCAAAACTAAAACCATCAGTTAGAACAATGCTTGTAAGTAAGATAAAATAGTGAACAATGCTGTTTTTTTTCAACTTATTAACACATAATAATTTCTGAGAATTAGATGAAAACATTCCAAATTATTTACAGACTTAAAGTTATAGGTAAAATTTCCGATATAATTGAACTTTCCTTAAATGAGTGAATCTGGTGAAAGTAACATTTTCTACATCTGAAGTGTGTAATTTTCTTAAAATTCAAGGTCGGTCACGTTAAATTTATTGACTAAGATTTCAAATTAGTTTTAGAACCAACTAGCCACTTTGTTTAGAAATGAATATCTCCGATTTTTCAAAAGTGAAGTTTCAGACTCATACCCTGTGGCCCTAATGGATTTATTGCCAGACTGGCCTTATAATACCATCCAGTCAAATGATCATTAATGTAGACTCAGGTTAGAGTTCAGATTGTAAACCGCCATGCCCCATCAGATGTTAGAAACACCCTTCATGCTGATACTGTACTTGGAATGCACATGCTGTTTTGCTTCTACTTGTCAACAGAATGACCTTGTATCAGAACCATACTGAGATTGACAACAGGCCACCACAGGGACCACACTTACCAGTTACTTAAGAAAACAGTTGTCCTGCCTTTAGCTTCTGCTCTCATTGCCACTGTTAGGAATGCCATAATGTCTCTCAGGCATTTTACTAATTGTTTTACCACATCGGTAATCCCGTATGTCTTGCAAGGCACAGTAGAGATTGCTAAGGTTAGTAAGAAAGAATCATTAATAAAACAGATTTATGAAGTACCAAGATCCAATATACTGGCTGATTGAAGCAAAAGAACATTGGTTTTATTCTGTGGAGCAATTTAATAATGAAATTGCTTTGGTCAGCCAGTGTATGAAGTACAGTGAACTTCATCACCATCTTTAAATCTCTTTAAATTAAATAGTTAAGAAAATCACATAGCCAGGGTTTCTCTTAGACTGATACACTGTGCAGTCTCCCCATCATTGTTTTCCACAACCCCACACAAATTGAGCAATTTTGGATTCATGTTAGCAATTATACTTTCTATTTGTGGATAACATAGTGTGAAACTGAATGAACACAGCAGGCTAAGCAGCATCTTAGGAGCACAAAAGCTGACGTTCCAGAGCCCTCTCTCTGAGGAAGGGTCTAGGCCCAAAACGTCAGCTTTTGTGCTTCTAAGATGCTGCTTGGCCTGCTGTGTTCATCCAGCCTCACATTTTGTTATCTTGGATTCTCCAGCATTTGCAGTTCCCATTATCTCTGATACCTTCTTTTTGTGTTGCTCATGTGCAGCTGTTGCTATGAACTGGTTTACACTTGGCATTGTATAATGTAGGGAATATGGCAACAACATACTATCACAAACAGCAGTATGACAATAATCAGATAATTATCCTTTGTGGTAATGATAGAAGGATAAATATCAGTCAGGAAACTCACACTGCTCACCCCGCCCTTAGGTTAGTTGGCTGTTGTTCATATAGACATCTATTAACTAATCCCTAATGTTTATCCTATATACCTTCAATAATTAAGTATGTAACAATGATCAACAGAATAATCAATAGATTCTGTACATTTTTCTTTAAACAAAAAACCTATTCATAAAACTTACAGTATGGTAACACCTTTTATTAAATTATTATACAATTAATAGTTAGCATACTCCACATTACCGCCCCTGTAGAAACAAAAAAAGGAACTTCAACAAGATGACAACATGAATATCTTTGTGGTATAATCATTTATAATTATGCAATACATTCCTCTAAGACTGAGTTTTACCAGATATCGGCTAATTTTGGCACGTTTAATAGAGGGGCTTCTTTCCGAGACCCCCAAAGAGTTTTCTCTTGCTTTCTTCTCAGACTTGCCTTATTACCTACGCATTGTGCCTCTAAGGTGTCCATTTTGTCATTTACTTCCATTCACCACAAGCAGAAGAATTTGCCATTGCTGGTACCTCACAGGATTCTCACTTTATACAATACTCCCAATGTCTTTGCCATTGGCCATGTCGCTCTGCAGCTGGGAAGATCCTGGCCTTCTTGTAAAACAACCTGACAGCTGATGTTCTGTATCAACCAATTTTATTTCAGAAATCAAATTTCTTCTCAACATCTCTTTCCTACTCAGAGTTATAGAGTCATTGAAATATACAGCACGGTAAGAAACCCTTCGGCCCAAGTGGCCTATGCCAACCGGATGTCCTAAATGCATCCAGTCCCATTTGTCAGCATTTGGTCCATAACCCTCTAAATCCTTTCTATTCATATACCCATCCAGATGCCTTTTTGTAATGTACCAGCCTCCACCGCTTCCTCTGGCAGCTCATTCCATGCTCTGCATGAAAAAGTTGCCCCTTAGATCCTTATTAAATCTTTCTCCTCTCACTTTAAACCTATGCCCTCTAGTTTTGGACTCCCTCACCCTTGGAAAAAGACCTTGTCTGTTTACCCTATCCATGCCCCTCAAGATTTTATAAACCTCTATAAGGTCACTCCTCAGCTTCTGATGCTCCAGGGAAAATAGCCCCAACCTATTCAGCCTCTCCCTGTAGCTCAAACCCTCCAACCCTAGCAACATTCTCGTAAATCTTTTCTAACCCTTTCAAATTTCACAACATCCTTCCAATAGCAGGGAGACCAGAATTGCACATAGTACTCAAAAAGTGGATTAACTAATGTCCTGTACAGCCGCAACATGATCTCCCAACTCCTATACTCAATGCCCTGACCAACAAAGGCAAGGATACCAAACGCTTTCTCCACTATCCTATCTACCTGTGACTCCATTTTCAAGGAATCATGAATCTACTCTCCAAGGTCTTTTTGTTCAGCAACACTCCCCAGACCTTATCATTTAGTGCCCTGATTTGCCTTTCCAAAATGCAGCACCTCACATTTTCACCAGTCTATTCGATGTACTGTCGATTCACACCATTATCTAAAGCTGTACAATGGAACAAATTTGTAACTGGGACACTCATTCTGGTGACCAATATGATTCCATCTGATGGGTCAGTATTGCTTGCCTCTTCTTCCATACTTTCCCCCATGATATGTGTCATAACAAAAAACTCTTATTGCTTTTTGGACAATTCAATGCGACATGATACTTTGAGACAAAGCTGAAGTATCTAATAGCTACTCCTTGCTTACTCCTGAGGCTTATCCTTCTTTCATGATTGCCCAATTCCTGCTGCAGGGCGTAAGGGTTTCTATCCTTGTTCTTATCAATGATTCTTCTTCTGCATTGCATTTTGTGCTCACTGGTTGAATAGCCTTGAAATGCTTTTGGTGCTGTATCCTGCACTTTTTGTGCTACTGCTGACACACCCAGATGTGTAAACAAAGCTTCTAGAAATGATTGCTAACTGCCAAATTTTTCAAAGTTTTAGATATTTGACCTAAAAGCATGACTCTCTCTTTCAGTATACCTCCAGTATATCCAAGACTGTATTATTGTTTGACATCCTAGCATAATCCAACAAGTTTAAAGGTAGTACAGATGGAGGAGTTTTCAAGTGGGTGGCACAGTGATTAGCACTGCTGCCTCACAGCACCAGGGACCCAGGTTCGATTCCACCCTCCAGCAACTTGTGTGTGGGAGTTTGCACGTTCTCTCCATGCCTGTGTGTGAGTTTCCTGTGGTTGCTCAGGTTTCCTCCGACAGTCCAAAGCTGTTCAGGTTAGGTAGGTTGGCCATGCTAAAAATGCCCATAGTGTCTATGGATATGCAGTCTAGGTGGATTAGCCATACAAAAATCAAAATTCATCGGCATTCAAAATGTTGTCCTTCACTTAAGTCTTATTCATAAGGTTTAAGATGATGTCCAAAACTCCTACACTGTCCATTCTTCAGCTTTTAGTTCTGAGAAAACTTTGCAGCTGATCTTGCTTTTGATGGGAAGCAAAAGTGTTGATACCATTCCTTGCTTTCCGTAACCCATATTCATGCATTAACTTTAATTTTTCCATTGGTCATAAAGTTTCACCTTGCAAAAAAGCAGTAGTAAATCAAATCCTGACACTTTATACCTGGTTTCAGACATCCTTTTACAAGTACTCTTTAGCAACACCTTCAAATAAAAACTCAAATTGAAACCTTCACGTTTATGTCACCATCTCTGCTACCAATGTTGGAGGACATCCAAACTTATTTGTGAAGGCCAGCTTGTTTTGGTGGAGGCTGATTATTGCTTGCCACAGAGTTTGTATTTCTACTCTAAATAAAACCCCATAGTGCTAGCTGGCTCTTCCTTATTTACACGTTGAAGGATAATTAACTAATAATTACCTGTCACCTTAATTTTTTTAATTGCTAGGTATTTAACATCCATTTTAACTGCATTGGCCCACTTTGTTTCTGTAACCTACTTCGGCTGAACAATAATCCATGTATCCCACAGATATGAAATTTTCATTGAATACTTCTAGAAGCTTTTTGAGAGAGGAAATTTCAGATTTACACGATGTGAAGAAATGCTTTCTAACATCATCCTGAAAGACCCACCTCTTGTTTTAAGATTATGTCTCTTATTCAGGGCTCACTTAGGGTAACTATAAAGAAACTACTTCATCTGTCAAAACTTTTGATTACATTAAACACCCTAATTCAAACATAAATAAGCTTCTTTATTCAAGGGAATAGAAATCTAGGGCATGCGGGAGTTCTTAAATGAGTTACTTTTTTTTTAGTGGCTTGTCTTTGTTTCTTTACGTGCAGCTTAAGTAATAAAATTATTACATTGGGTATTAGTTTTGCTGATCTGGAATTGCAAATTCTTTTTAATAGTCAGTGCTTTGTCTTTACTAGTAACAAATGAGAGATGAATGTTTTTACCTGCTAATATAAAATAATTAGCAAGTAACTACTTTCCATTCTAATTTGCTGGAAAGTTTTCAATAACTTGAGGTTAAGTGGAAATTTTAATTCAACCACAGAATTACTTCTCTTCTGTTACTTCTAGTATCTATATATTCTTCCAGTTATTTACTTTTCAAAAATCATTTATCATAATGCATTTCAATCCTCCTGACTGTACATCACACCCTTCTAGTCACCTTCCTCTGCAGTACTACAGAAAACATGATATACTGTGATTGGAATATCTTCATAATCATGGTTAGTTAGGCATTCATAATCTCAGAGGCTCTGCATTGGTGACAAGTTTACCGTTATCTCTAGAAATGAGTGCTGTTGCATTAACACAAAATATTTATCCCATTATGTGATCTGCTTGGCATCCATTCTTTCAATGAATTTCTATGTTGGAAATTGGAGCTAGTGCATCGCGATGAATAACAAATGGCAGAATGTGGACAAATATGAAGTCATAGTGAATGCAAAGGAAAAATTTATAGATATTCACATAGTCTATGAATGACATTGAAATAACTAAGAAGATATGGAAGAAAAGTAAGATGGAAGAGATAGTAGAAATTTAATCAGATACAATACTTAAGATAATAGGGAACAGCAATCAATGGAGCTAATAGAATGCTGCATTACAGAGTCAAAACAGAAAATGTAATGGCCCAGCTTTAGAGCTTTCTTGTAGATTACACCTTAATTATGTCATCCATTTCCGGTCATCAGAAAACTGTAGAATAGAACAGAATATAATAGCAATTTATGTCAAATGTCATTTTAGAAATAAAAAGTGAAAGGTTTTAGAAGTTGGTAGACCACAACACCTGTAGAAGTGATATAACTCATAGATAAAATGGAAAAAGTAAAAAATAATGCAAGATAACGCCGCCAAACCGGAACTACCCCTTTGGCACAGTGTGACCTCCACGACAGTATGAGACTACCATGTTGGGACAGGACTGTCTGCCAAGTTGAAACCACCCATCAGGCTGTTGGAATACCTCGAACAAGACCCCTACACCAGGACAAGACTGCCGTGCTGGAGCTGCTGGAATGCCCAGAGGTTGTTGCTAAAGAAGACCTCAACACCAGTCTGAAACCTCCAAACTGGAACAAAACTGCCAGACTTGGAGACCACCAGGCTAAGCCAAGACCGCCCTTCTGGAATGAGGCCACCACATCAGGTCATCACTGGGCTGATCCTGCCATGCTGGGACAGAATACTTCTCATTGCTGGGCCCAGATCAGGAGAAGGCACCTTCTGCTGGAGCCATTTAAAAAGGTAAGATGATAAATGGAAATATTAAAGAAAAACAGAGAAAGGAAATAAAAGTAAAAAACAGACGGCAAAGCAATGTGAGGAGCCGTGACTTTTAATCTTCACGCCAGGCAGTTGAGTTTTGAGGAAGAGTGGAGAAATATAAGCTAATCAACCAGGAAATGAGGCATCAATGAAGTGATATTGTTGATGTTAGAATAAGTAGTAATTTGGTCGAACAGAATTTTAATATTGCTGGAAAAAATAGGTTTTGTCAAAGCAATTCATGTTACATGTGTCAGGACAACTTACATGAAACACCTCAGTAAAGAGAAAGCAACAATCATATTGCATGTGAAGAGAGTGCTGATTGGTTGGCAAGTGGAAGGTGATGCTGGATGTGGTGCCATGATGAATAAAGTTAATGACAACTGACAGTTAACTGCCTCTTTTTATGTTTAAACAAGGCAGGTTGACTGTGATTGATGAAGAAATTGCCATGAGAAATGAATCACGGAATGTCTGTCATCTATTTTGCTGTGTTGAAACAGGTGTAATGTGTTGACATGTTCCTTTTGTCTCCAAGAACACAGCTTTGCGTATTATCATACATAGCTTTCAGTACCCACCTGACTGAGAATCCAAAATTCATTGTGAGCATATTTTGCTTTTGCACACTCAGGATTATGTAACAAATGGTGTCTAATTGACAACCAATTTATGATTGTCAGTCTGGTTTGTGGTATCATTAAGGTTTAAATCCATCAATTCTATAGGGAACTTTTATTTCCTATCACAGAACAGACAATCAACAGCTGTACTTACTTAAGCGTACTTATGCCTCACGGCCACAGCCGAATTAATGGATTGGGCACTTGCAGGTAGTGTTGTGAAGTGGCTGGAGATGAATGCGCTTAGAAGGCCCTGTTACTCATTGCAGTCAAACACGTTGCTTATGCGGTACAAGTGAGAATTCTATAACACTTGGTGGAGGTATGTGGAAGGGGAAGTGTGCTTCTTTCAAATTCCTGTAACATGTAGCCAAAGTACGGTTCTATTCTCCATTACAAAACTGTACACAGCACACCATCCTGTGTTTCAGTGCTTTGCATTTCAATCCAGTGAAAGTCAATTGCTTCCATGCATAGAAGACAAATATTGTAAATAGCTTTTCACAGATTTTACGGCTAATTTACAAATGAAAGTACAACTTCCAGAAAGTGAAAGCACTTAGTGGAAATATGGTTCTGTCACTTAATAAGACAGGAGTCCTCAAGATCATTATAGCAATGGCAGATCCATGTAGCCAATATTGGATTACCAGATGTGAAAGTAATTTTCTGTTGGCAAATTCAAAAGTGTAAAAAGATAGGTTGAGAATACAGTGTGTAAAGATTGCATTTTCTCAATGAACAAGGAGCACTTGTATTTTACCATGAATTTATTTTTTGGCTTCACTACCAGACTAACAGGTTGGTTGTGTGTACTGATCCAGATGAGAGATCTCAGCTTTTAACTTAAATTGACAGCAGTTATTTCCCTAATAGAAATGATTTACAGTAACACATGGTGCACATATTATGTTGTAATAATCATTAGTATCTTACATATTAAGAAATCTGCTGTGTCAGTTTGAATAATTCGCATCAAATTGTAAATGCACTTATTGTTGATGGGGATTCTCCCATTGCTAGGGCAGATGAATGTTCAGCAAGGAGATCAGCTGTTTACTGTCAAGGATAGTGCCGTCACAACTTTGTTTTTAAATCAAATCTCAATTTGCAGATCTAATTAGAAATATGACACATGAAGTCACTGTTTGAGAGGTGCTTGAACTTACTAGCTTGGTCTTATTTGTTCTATAAGTATCTGACTTCCTTCTCATCAAATATTGAGATTGCTTGATAATAGCGATTTGTCCAAATGAATCTGTTGCTGTGTTACCCATATAATGAGGCTGAGCTTACAGGCTCTGAGATTGGCTTTTAGAATTACATTTTATCTAGGTTTGAGATGTCCCACAGTGAAAGGTTCCCATGCACAGATCAATGTAAAACATTGCTTTAGGTACATGGGCATCTTACATGCAAGCCACACAGCTGATCCAATGAGACTGTGCTCTGATGGGCATGATCATTTCATCAGATGGACAGCACTATGTGAGAATTTCAATGTTAAAGGTTTTGGCCTGCCATTTGATGATGCAGATAGATCTTAAGCAACATAAGTGAAAAATGTTGAGTTGTGTTATATGGTACCAGGACTTGTAGTCTGCCCGTGCCTCACACTGATGGAGATGTGATGTGGAAACCATTCCTTGGTAAACTTCAATGGTTGATCTAAAACAGTTTCTATGTTCTGTTCATACCTTGTAGGTGAGCCCGCAAAATGTCAAGCTTGCTTTAGCTTGGCAATAACAATTTCATCATTCAGTATGGTACAGTTGGAGAGGACGCTCCTACTTGCATAACATCTGAACTGATTTAAGTTTTCTACTGCATTGTTCAAACAAACAAATAATTTTAATGTCTGAAAATCTTGGGTATTCAGCTGTGCAAAATTAATATTAAAATTATTTGCTTAAATTTCACTGATTCTTTTAAGGATATAATTACTAAAATAATTTACATTCAATATTAAAAAGACATAACTAAAGAATATATTCATTTTATTAACTATAAATGTAAGACCCTACATAATTTAAAGTACTATATCTGATACGTACTAATAGTGCATGGGAAAATGGTACATTTCAAAATATCATACATGTAAAATATAAGCCATGCATATATGATTGGTTCCTTATAATCCCTTACTTAAGTGAAGACATATTTACTTGCCTTTTGAATGAGACCTGATTATTCCAGTGCTCTTCTGGTCATGCACTCATCTTCAATGCTCCATAAATTTGAGCTGAGCCGCCACCAATTTGCTTGTTGGCCCTCAATAGGTTTTCAGTCTTGCAGTCTCTCAATTTTCAAATTCTTATTCTTGTGTATGACCTTCATGACCTCTCAGCTCCTTTCCTTTGCAACCGGATCCAGATTACACCCTCCAAAGTCCGTCTAGCAAAGGATTTGTGTGCCTCTCTCTCTCCCTTTTTGCTACCACTGGCAACTGCACCTTAGCTGTCCACACTTTAAGCTTTGGAATTCCTTCATTGTATCTCTGACTCTTCATCTCTCTCTTTTCCTTGGAGATCCTCCATAATACTCAACCCTTTGAATGTGTTTGTAGTCACTTATCCTTGCATCACTTCCTTTGGCATGGTCTCTATTTTTGTTTCAATACATTCCTGTGAAACACGTTAGGACATTTTCCTACAGCGCAGGTGTTAGGTAAATTAAAGTTGTTGTTAAGTGATCACCTCCTGGAAATATTTCAGATAAGGCATCGTAATGTCAAATTACCATTCATATTATACCCAGGAAACCTGACACATGACAAGAGAAAATTTGAGCTTTTCTAAGGCATCTTTACTTCAACCATACTATTCCAAGTTTTCATACTTTGAATCTCAGTGTAGAAATACTTGCAGAAGAACAAGATTACTTTATACGACTACCTCCAGTTTCTTCATTTTCTCATGCCTCTAAAAGTAGGAAAATGTGATTTAGCAGGAATTAGTACACTGGAAAATAATGGAAGGGAAACAACTTTAATCAAAAGAAGATTAGGTAACTCTTGCAAGACGTTTGGAGTGTCTGGAGAAATGTAACACCACAGGTCTTGGAGAAAATCCTTTGGGAGAGTGAGATTCAAGGAGGAAAGAAAATCACTCACACAATCCACCAGTTGGACTTCCAAGTATTTATCAGATTCAACTTCATTAAAATGCACACTAATATCCTAATAACTATATAGTACTTCACCAAAAAACAATTTTAACATTTAATTACTAGTTGATAATTAAGTGCACATGCACAGGGCAGTAAGAGGAGGGGGGATGGTGTAGGCAGAAATTCACATTAAAATGTAGTTTATATTTTATTACTAAACAATCTTTCCAATAAACTGGAGTGTTTTATGATTCTACTAAAGACAAAAAAAAGTACAAATTACAGCAGGCAGATGGGAGAGCAGAGGGTCTGAAAAGCCTATAATAAGTAAATCCTTTCTCCAGAGAATGGAGGGTGTGCTATAAAATCTATATGAGGGGGTGTAAATCAGCTAGCAGCATACAGCGCTTTGGTGGCAGCGGCCGCTCCAGGGGATGGGGTCTGCACAGTATCTGCTGCTTTTTCATTTCCTGTTGCTTTCCATGCTTTTGCAGAGTTAGAACATTCCTACAATTATGGATTTTTATATGTTAAACAGACCCTTTGGAAGACGAGGTATGTATCTGGAGTCTGAGGAACATATGGCTGGCACTTGGGCAGATATTTATTCATTACTTTGACTTTCAATGATAGTGAGTCTAAACATTCCTAATGTAATACAAAAGCCCTTTAGAGTAGTTTTCATTAAATTATTTCTTCTTACAATCAATTGCTGCAATTTAGTTTGTTATTTACTAATTTAACCCAATTACATTAAGTTCTGTCTCAGATCAATTTTTTTGATATTGCAATTATAAGTGATACAAGATCAAATTTATTACTGCCGTGCATATGTCTTGCGTAGAGTCAACTATCAGCCTCCTGTCTCTCAACAGAAAATGGATAATTGGGAAAAGAACATCTGATGGGACTTTGTGCTTTAAAGCCAGTCTGAATCCAATTTCAGATAGGCCAGAACTTCCACTGAAGAAGGACAAGAAGCTGATTTAATTAATAGGGTACAATATTCAGTTGCAATTTTCATGGAGAAATAGGAACCAAACTTAATTGCCAGTTGCATTTTTCCCATGAGAGGCATAATGGACAGACCTTAAAGCAATTATCATGTGGCCAGGAGAAGCAAAATTTCTCTGAACAGATTGATTGAAAATACATTCCTTGTCCAACCTTGTCCAACCTCAACAACCCATACACGTTGGCTGGCTGCATGCTAGAGCCCAATGATTTTCTATCATTGCTAAGGGGGCAGGTACAGAAAGGACTGTTTTAATGCCTACAGCTTTATACTAAAATGTTCAAGAGACCAGAATCTCAAAACAATACTTGTTTCCCAAGTGCCCGACTCAGGCTGATATTGTGCCTGAGTAGAACGATGTCGGAAATTTTCCTCACGATTTTCCGATGCTTCCTTTCAACTGAACATTAGTAATGTGTTTTTTTATGAAGAAATCTTTGGCATTGTTTGAAAGAGAATGTTGGTGTTAGAGTTCATTTAAAGGAAGGAATTGTTATATGACTGTCAGATCCTCTGGATATTTCCTATACAGATTGTCAGGCTGTTGCTAGTCCTGCATCACATCATGTAACAGTTCCATACTGTCACACTAGAACAATTGAAGTTCCGTTCCGTAAGTTGTGATATTCCTTGTAATTTCAGATACAAGTCCAGCAATTTATGAGATGCCCTCTTTTGATGAAAATCAAACTGTTCTTCAGATCTGAGTTAGTGACTGTTGCTGGAAGTGCATCATTGTGGATGTCAAGTGGTCTGCCATGCCATCATAGTCGACTATTCTGTTGATGTTCATTGGCAGTGAATATGTGTGAGGAATGACCAAGTGGGCAAAGAAGCAGGAGTCTATTAATATCTACAGCACCTCTCACAAAAGGAACCACTATTTGACGAGAGGTGAATTGAAAGAGAGGAAAAAATTGATTACAGCAGCAGAAAATAATTCCTGTTGTGACTCACCTGCTATATAATGAGAAACTAATGCTGGAACACTTCAATTCTTTGGCACTTCATATGTCCAGAAACAGTTTTGTTACCTCAAGTGACAGTTGTGGATGTTCACACTAATCAATTTTGTATTTGAATTGGGCCTGACCAAACTGTTCTGATCACTTTGTCAGGGATCTGCTCCGGCTGTTTGTCTATTGTTAAGTTCGTTATGTGTGAGGCTTGTCCTGCATTTCTGACCCTGGCTAACTTTTATCAGGGAGCTTTTCTTGGATGGTGGAGAAAGCTGGCTGATGAAGGAATGTCCAGGCCTGACGGAAGTTGTATTACTGAGCTCCCACACTGACCAATGAAACTGATTTAAGCTACAGTCAATTCCAATCGGCAAGATGTGAAAGAAAGAATTGGACTTGCTGTAATGTGCTGGTTGTATTTTTAAATTGCTAACAAATTATATTCCCAGCAGAAACATGGTGGTGGGTAATGCTTCAAATACCCAAGGACTGTCCCAGAAATTCTGAGGAAACAAACGGAGGTCTCTTCACTTTCATCTTCTTTGCAACAGGGAAGTGGGTATTTCCCAGGCATATAGGAAAGGGATATCAGGGCCAACATGTATAACTGTTGCAATATTCTGCATTGCAATATCCAATTGCTGTTGAAGCAGTTGATTAAGTGCCGTCTAATATCTGTACATTTCTTGAGGGTTAAAGCATGATATTATTCAGTGGCTGGAGCATGCAAAGCACTTTTTTTTCCTAATGGAGCTGGCCTTGAATACAACCGAGCTTAGGTCAAGAAATTAGAGTCACAGAATCGTACAGCCTGGAAACAGTCCTTTCGGTCTAAGTCATCCACACCTACCAGACATCCCAGCCTGACCTAATCCCATTTGTCAACATTTGGCTCTTATCCCTCTAAACCCTTCTTATTCATATATCCATCCAGATTCCTTTTAAGTGTTATAATTCTACCTGCATCCACCATTTCCTCTGGCAGCTAATTTCATGCACGCACCACCTTCTGTGTGAAAAAGTTATCGCTCAAATCCTTCCTAAATCTCTCCTCTTCCACCTTAAACATATGCCCTCTAGCTTTGGGCTCCACTGCCCTGGATAAAGGACCTTGTCTATTTGCCCTATCCATGCCTTGCATGATTTTATTAGTCTCTATAAGGTCACCCTGCAGGCCCCAAAGCTCTAGGGAAAATAGCCCCTGACTATTCAGCCTCTCCCTATAGATGAAACCCTCCAGCCGCAGAAACACCTGCAAATCTTCTCTGCACCCACTCAATTTTAACAACACCCTTCCTATTGAAGAATGACCAGAATTGCGCTTGCAAATCAATTTTCTGCTTTCCTTTTGCAAAATGAAACTTTCTGATTCAGTCAATTATCTTTCCAGCCACTATAGCAGTGAGTCAATGGAAAATTGTGTAGATCAGAGACCGCCCATTATCACCAGCTACGTGGCAGGCAGGGCTATCCAGCTGAGTCCACACAGTTGTGAGTAGGGCTGTGCGAAGACCCTGCATCAAGGCAGGCCTGAGCTTTCTCAAGCAACCTAGAGAGAAAGTCCCACTCTTCCTTGTCCCATTTGGCAATTAATCGAGCAGTTGTTTGAAACTTACCATTCTGACCCTCTTCCAGTCTGATCTTCTTCCCTACTTGTTTAGAATTGCAAGGAATCCAGTGCCCCATGGGTTTTCTCATTGGTCTCTCTGATGACTCCGTAGTTACTCTTTCCTGAGCATTAAAGAAAATCCGAGAGCTGATGTCTTCAAGTGAAGCAGATAATTCTGAGCTCAACTGTGAAATGCTGGTATGTTTTACATGCTAAGCCCTGGCTGTGCTGCATGCTGAACCACAAATGAGGAATTGGAGGAAATGCTTTTGTTGACTCCAGGAATTGATCTCCAGTTCCTTGTCCCCCATGCCACAGGAAAGGTTTTTTTTCTGAGAATGAGGTAGAAACTGTTTTCTACGACTTACTTGGAGGATTTGCTTTGAATTCAGAAGAAATTAATTTACTCCTCACGTATATTGGTGAAACTGTATCTGAGTACGATGTACTATATTGATTACTTTATTTAAGGAAATTGTAAATGAGTTGGAGGTAATTTGGACAAAGTTTACTGGACTGAGTCTGGAATTAGTGGGCTGTCTTATGAGGAAATGTCAGACAGGGTAGGCTTGTACACACAGGAGTTTAGGAAAATAAGACACAGATTGAGTGAAACATAAAATTCTGAGGGGTCTTGATAGAGAAGATGTTGGAAGAATGTTTCTTGTCATGAAAGGTTTTAAAACTCAGGGTCACTGTCTAAAATTAAAGGTTGTCTATTTAAAACAGAGATAAGGCAATAGTTCTTTTCTCTCTAGAGTCTTTGGAACTCACTCCATTAAAAGGTGGTGCAGTCAAAGAGCTTATATATTTCTAAGACAGAGATAGATAGTTTCTTGTTAAACAATGGGTGAAAAATAAGGCAAGAATGTGGATTTAGGATTACAATCAAATCAGTCATGATTATATTGAATAAGTAAAGCAGACTTGAGGGGCTACTCCCACTCCTGAATTTTATTCACTCATATTCATCAGTTTGCTTCTGCAGTGGCAGTAGGGAGGCTAGTAAACCCATGTGGGAGAAAAGTGAATGACATTGTGCAGTTACTAGCAGATGACCTCCTCCCTCACTCCTCTGTTTCCTTTTCTTGAATATCTGGAACGTCATATTCACATTTTTTGTCATCTTGGTCTATTTTCATGGCTAAAGTATTGACTGCATCATGATTATCCTTTAAATCCTGAGAACAGCCGGGAAAAGGAAGAGTGTAGCTACAGGCCAGTGCAATGATGCGGGTACTAGTATTTTCTGGCTGTTCATTAGACTCAGGGAAATCTAGTCACAAGCTGCTCAAGGAGCATTTTTGATTCCCTCTTGTTATATCATGACGCTAGATTCCATAAATTATTTCCGTTCCATACAGGATACTCCAAATTATCAAGCTTCTAGGTGAGGAGGCATGAACTACTCTTTTTCTTTATTCACCCATATCTTTTAGATGGTCACAGCAAGGTTAATGTAAAAAGCCCTCTTCCCCTGTGGATATCTTTCTCCCAGCTTAAATGAGCTTTTCTTGTAAAAGGAACCAATTTTGTCAGGCTTTCTTGAGTTGTTGCAAGACTCAGTTTATTTGCTACTAAATGTGAAAGAAAATAATTGCGCAGTACACATAAACAGAATTTAGAAATGAGAGGCAAATCCAAGAAAAAAAACACAGCTTATCGGGATCAGTCACTGGGTTCCATAAAGAGCGTATGACAGAACATTGTGGCCATTGCTTTGCTGATACTAGAAGCACTGATGTTGGTAGATGAGTGTTTTTTTTAAGATATTGCCCTTAAATGCTAACTTTGTCCTCTTTCAATGTAAGCGCCTTGTCATTTTCTCTGGCTTCCAGTGAAGACAGGGAGACTTTATTTGTTTTTACCTGCAGCACAGAAGTGATCAATGGTTTTCTCAACTGTGACCTTCACAAGACACATCTTCACCCATGAGCACTCACAGCCGAGTGTTGAAACTGGATTTTAACTTCTGTTCTTTTGTGCTGTTGAAAAGAGAAACCATAAATATCTCTCTCACCCAGATTGTCTCCCTTCTCCCATTATGTTAACGGTCTGAGATAATTCACTGGCGATTATAATCCATTTTGCAATGCATTTGTCTCTTTGAAGTGCTTCTCTTTGAAATTTCCTAGACACATATCAGTTGTGACATTCCAAGCCTTCTTTGAGGCTGGTAATAATTAGCCTTCCAGACAGTCCTTGAATTATATTGCTCAGAATTTACATTTTCAGTTATTTTTAAGCTCTATGTCCTCTTTTAAAAAAAACAATTAAAAGTTCAATATGTCACTAGGTGATCTAGGAATATGATGTATGATCTTGACACTCTGCGTGTGTGGATCACCAAGGAGTGCTGAAATAAAAGCAAAAAATAAGAAAACACCTTTAGTACCAATGCTGGGCCTGTATTTGATGCAAGTCTTACACTTCTCCTTCACAAGTTCAAGGATGACATTCTTGCACTCTCGAGTTGTAGGTCCTGAGGCGACTAACTAACCTGATGTGGCCTGAGGTGGCCCCAGCTGCGGCAGGTGGTTTTTGCTGAAGCAGAGGTGTGGGATGCTTGAGTTTTCACACGGTCCTTTTGCTGTTTGTGCTTGGCCTCCATTTTAGCCTTTTGGAAATATTCAAAACTTTGACATCTTTGTGGGTGCTTCTTCTCTTGTTTGGCTAGTCTTCGGCTGGAGACTCCCATACATTTATGGGGATACAACACTCTTTCAGAGAGGCTTTTAGGATGCTGTTTGTATCTAAGTGTAGGCTTGGTGATACCAATTTTAGGAATCTCTTTAATTACCAAGTCAGTGCCGTTAGGTGGAGAACAGGTAGAATGGATATTGGAAAATTGGAAAACCTACCCTAATATTTTTGATGATGCAGCAGATATTCTGTACACAGCAAAGTCTCAAAGTCTCAAGGTGGTTAAAAAGGTATTTGGTATGCTTGCCTTCCTTTGTTAGGCCTTTGAAGTATAGGAGTTGGGATGTCATGTTGTGGTTGTACAGAATGTTAGTGAGGCCTCTTTTGGAGTACTGTGTCTCATTCTGGCCACTCTGTTATAGGAAAGATACTATTAAAGTGGAGAGGGTTCAGAAGAGTTTTACCAGGCTGTTGCTGGAAACGAAGGGTTTGAGTTATAAGGAGAGGCTATATAGGTTGGGACTTTTATCCACCGAAGTGCAGGAGGTTGAGGGGTGGTGTGATCTTAGAGACGTTTCTAAAACATGAAGGGTATAGGTAAATAGGATGGCAGGTGTCTTTTCCCTAGGGTGGGGGAGTTCAAGACCACGTGGCATATTTTAAGGTGAGAGGAGAACGATTTTAAAAAGACAAAAGGGGCAACTTTTTTACACACAGAGTGGTTCATGTGTGGAATGAACTTCCAAAGGAAGTGGTGGATGTGTGTACAGTAATAACATTTAAAAGACAGTTGGATTAGTACATGAAACAGAAATGTTTGGAGGGATATAGACCAAGCACAGGCATATGGGGGAGAGATTATGGTCAGCATGGACAAGTTGAACTGAAGAGTCTGTTTCTATACTATATGACTCAATGACTCTGTGACTCATAAACAAAAGAGGAATGATTGGCTGGATGATGTGATTTTTAAATATACTAATACCTGAAATAATAGATTGTCTTTTTGGGATAGATTGGAAAGGCTGGGCTTGTGTTGCTGGAGCTTAGGATTATGAGGAGATGTCTTGTTGAAATTTAGAGGGTCCTGAATAGTCAGGATATGGAAAACAGGATGTAGAAAGAATATTTCCTCTCACGGATCTGCCCAGAACTTGGAGACATTTTTAAACGTAGGGGTCACTTTTTCAGGGCAGTGACGAGGGGAATGTTTTTCTCTCAATGACTATGATAGCTTTGGAACTCTCTCCCTCAGAAGGTTATTGCAGTGCATTGCAGTGAGGCCATTGAATTATTTTAAGACTAAGGCGGATAGCTCCTGTGGACAAGGAAATCAAAGATTTCTGAATGTTGATGAGAATGTGGATCTTGTGAACACAACTGGGTCAGCCAAGATTTTATTGAATGGCCTACTTCAGATCCTTATTAGTCTGATTGATTGATGTATGGATGTTGACTGACCCTCCAGGTATTTTCCACAGATTATGACCAGGGCTTTTTGGATGGTAAGGTTTCCCATGGTACAATCCACAGGGTCAGTGACTGACACATTGGCTCCAGTGCTGGCTGCCGAACAGCTATGAAGTAATCCTATAAGCTCTACTTGACTGAAGATGAATCTCCCATCCTTCAGGAGGATGTCCTGACTAAGAGAATTGCTGGCTAAACAGATTAACTGCCAGTTCTTTAGTCCCTGCAATTTAATAAGCAGTTCCTAAAGCCAAGGCAATTGAGACTAGGTGAAGTTTCAGGACAGAGAGGACATGGGGTGATGTAAAGAGGTCAGGGGAACAAAGAATGCCAACAGGCCTAGGTGGAGGATAGTGGAGAAGCAGCGTTGGGAGATATGTTTGATGTCGAAAGGAAGCTGTTTTTGGGTGTGCCTTCATTCTTTCTATCTGTGGTCTGAGCAGGGTCACTTTCTAGGCTTTGCCCTTGCTCCTGGAAGCCTTTTACCAGCCTGAAGGTTGTGATTCCTTCGGAAACGGCCATTGAATGGTCATTAATTGATTAAAGGCCTTGATTGGGATAAAGATAGGTGGTGTGGTCTAGACTATAGTTGTGCAGTATAATGAAAAACACAGCAAATGATAATGTCAGTGATGACTTTACTCTGGCATCATGGTAAGATCAGAAGAAAAAAAGGGACTAGAAAGAAACATATGATGAATGAAATCTTAGACAACACGCTAAAGATTTCAGTATGCAGTAATGTGTTTATGTAAACAAAGAATGTTATAGTACTGAAAGAATAAAAGAACTTTACTCTAGCATAAGGACCTAGCAGCCTCTAGAGTTTAGCCTAGAGTTATGAACGAGTAATATCTAACCAGTAGTATTGAACGATATAGCAGCAGTGTTAGCATCCAATTAAGAATGGTGTGGGTGGGCTTTCAAAGCCAGAAAGGTAATAGGAGCCCTCATAACACAGAAGAAGCATTGGGCTGCCTTTTCAGGAATGGGAGGGAGACACTTTAAAATTTAAGTCCCTTATAACTAGGACACTGCTATAAGTAAGCACCCTTCCACAGAGTGGCCTGTCTCTGCAACTTGGCATTGTGTTTGCCCTGTAATACCCTGGATACCCCAAGCCTGTTATCTTCAGGCAGCTGCACTGTTCCTCAGTGCCTTTGGAGGCCTACAGCGTGTTTGGAAAATTCCAGTCGTCTCTGAAAATAGGCCTTCATAGGGCTTTTATTATTACTTATCCACGACTTTGTTTGGCCCCCTCACTCCCCTACACGCCACCAAAAAAAAAGCCTCCATCAGAAAGATGGCTTGGCTATGGGATGTAGAGGACAAATTGACAAAAGTATATGTACATACCTACTCACCTTTGCACCCAATCCAAACCCAGTCTAAACATTCAGTTCCTAATTTATTAATCCAAACTAATCACTCAACTCCCATCAGCAAGATCTAGCTCTTGCAATTCTATTTAGTTGGGATAATAGACTTGTATCAGACTAGGTATAGAAAACATAAACAAAAAGAAATTGTAATTTAGTGTGAGTTTCTGGGTTTAATTCATGCGAATACACCTGTCATTCATTTCACATGACTTTCACACACAGTAAAATGTCCTGTCTTACAGCTCTCTGACCTTGTCATATATTTTTAATGACACACTGCTGAGTTGTAAGGCTCTAGCCTAAAGCACTAGGTCAGGAAGTCAGGATTTAGTTGAGGTGCCTTTTTTTCTTGGTGGCAGACTAATTAACAACAGCTCCATCAGCAGGTAAAGCCTCACCAGAATATTAGCACCAATATCCAAAAAGAAGACTTTCTTTACTGAATTACTAGACGATGTGTATCCCAGGCTGTGTTTTGTATGGCTGCTTGTTACTTGGGCCTGAGTCTTATATTGTTTTGCAATGAGACCAAGTGAGATTTCTTGCCATATCATACTAAATATGCCTCATTACCTACTCACCCTGCCCCTATGGTGTTCCTGCCATTTAATTCTAACCCCACCTAACCATGGGCCTTTTCCAGAATAGCCACCATTCACTGTTTGAGATGTGTAAAGTTTGCTTTCCCTTTATCAATATGACATTTTCGCAGAGATAAATGAAGATATTCCACATCCAACATGGCTGAAAGGATACCAAAGGATCTGTAGGTAGAAATTTCTCAAAATTGCTTCACTCAATAAGATGCAACAATTTTTTTGACTGTATGATAAAATGGCTGTCAAGATTGAATGTGTTTGACTGCATCAAATATTATTGCAGTGATTGCTTTGGAACAGCTTTTCTCTGTATTTGAGGTATTTCTGCACAGGATTTGTCACCATGTGATCATGTTTGCACTATTCTTCTTTTACCTTTTTTTTCTATTTGAGTTATAAAATTGATAAAATTTCTTATTCAGTGAATTTGTTGTTCAAAATGTTGAAATAATAAAAATTTCACTATCTCCACAGTCAGGGGTCTGATACTTTGAACTATGTGAATGGTTTCTATTCCCAAATTCATTTTCTTTTTTGAATTGATTTTCTTTTAACTTGAACCTTGAAGCATTATCTTACTTTGTTATCAAGTACATAGTTCAGAAATTTGTTAAAGCAGTGTTAGAATTCTTAGCTCGGCTCCTGCTTAGCTTTTCGGGTGGAATCAAAACTCTTTTGTCTCTTCCGTAAGGAATTAAGTTTGCTTTGGTGTCCAATAATTGATTTCTTTTCAAGGGTACTGAATTGAAGTTCTATCCCTTAGCTGCAGGGTCCTGAAGCCCTCACAGAACAAGCTTATGACCCTCCTGACTGGAAAGATTTTGCACTCATGGTTCAGGTGGTGTTTGACCTCAGGAATATCATTTTGTGCATCTCGATTAAAAAAAAGCATTTGGTCGTTTTTGTGCAGGATTCCATGGTTTTCATTTTAATATGAAATAAGAATTGGGATGGCATGTGGTTAGCACTGCTACCTCACAGCCCCAGGCACTTGGGTTCGATTCCAGCCTTGGGCCTCTGTGTAGAGTTTGTGCTCTCTCCCACCGTATCTCTGTGCGTTTCCTCTGGGAGCTCTGGTTTCTTCCCACAGTCCAAAGATGTGCAGGTTAGGTGAATTGACCATGCTGAATTGCCTGTGGTGTCCAGGGATATGCAGGCTGGGTGTATTAGCTATGGGAAATGAAGAGTTACAGAGATAGGGTCAGGACTTGCGTCTGGGTGGGATGCTCTTCAGAGGGACTTGCTTCCATAGTGTAGGGATTCTATGAAGAAGGATTTGTTTGATGGCTTGTGGGAGGAAAAGCATCAGGGTCTAACATCACTGAGGAGCCCTATAATGATGTGGAGGTGCTGGAGTTGGACTGGAGTGGACGAAGTAAGAAGTCACACAGCACCAGGTTATAGTCCAACAGGTTTATTTGAAATCGCAAGCTTTCGGAGCTTGCTTTAGCTGTGCTCCGAAAACTTGTGATCTCAAATAAAACAGTTGGACTATAACCAGAAGTCATATAAAAGCACAGGTGTTTTGCATATTTTTTGCTGGTCCACATTAATCACTACCACCTACAAAAGACACTACATAACATAGGAATAATGAAAGAGCATACAAAAGGGCAATTCGTTGTGCACAATACATGAGTTCTTAGTTAGGGTAATTCTATAGCTGTCAGGATACCAGGAATCGCCTTCATTATTTTCAGCCAGGTATAAGGGACCTACGCGATTGCAGTTACTCAGCTGGCAATCTTCCTAGACACATCCATGCCCTTACATCAACTCCAGCAGAGCTTTTGTGCTCCTGAGATGCTGCTTGGCCTGCTGTGTTCATCCAGCCTCACATTTTATTATCTTGGAATTCTCCAGCATCTGCAGTTCCCATTATCTCCAGCAGAGCTACTATGCTTGTAGCAACTCTTTTCCGAAGATCTCTCAGTTGAAAAGTTGAGAACTTACCCTCCTAATTTTGTTAATTGCCTTCCATATAAATAAATAATATTCAACATTTTATTTTACTGATCAGAAGTTCAATGTCTGTTTCAGCTCTGCAGCTATATAACTCAACCATCATTGTGAATGCTTCAACCTCTAATTGGAATAAATTACACGGTGATTGCTAATGCATCTCTCTGAGGAGTTGCAATAATTTCAGGGTTCTGCTGGTTTACTCAGCGATATTTCAAAGTTTCTGCATAGTGAAAATGAGCCAAAATTCAAAGTGAATTGAATTGATTTGAATTTTGTGTTATGATTTGCAATTATTAGCTGAAGTCTAAAAGGATAATATGCATCTCTCTCCAATAAAGAAAGAGATTTGATTATGCATACACATGCAATCCATAAGGAACAATAACTGTCGTATCTTTAATTTGGATAAAGTAGTCAGGAAGCGTTAGTTTTTATGCCAGTAACATCCTAGCCTCAAGTCTTAGAGGCCAATTTAATATAAAAGAGGACACCAAGATGGCTGAAGGCAGGAATACCCCATTTTGCTCAATCTTGCAGGCTGTTGCCCTTTCATCTGAGCAATGTCACCCTGAAATGTACTCCTTCTAGGACTAAGCCTTCCTTTTCTGCTGACTTTTTAAAAAAAATCACTCAAAGGATTTGCGCATCATTGGCTGAGCCAGCATTTATTGCCCATCCGCTGTTGCCCTTGAGTAGGCGGTGGTGAGCTGTCTTCTTGAACCGCTGAAATCCATTTGGATTAGATAAATCCACAATGCTGTTAAGGAAGGACCTCCAAGATTTGGACCCAGCAACATTGAAAGAACAGCGATATATTTCCAAAGGGTGTGGCTTGGAGGAGAACTTATAGGTGGAGCTGTTCCCATGTATCTGCTGCCCTTGTGCTTCTAGTTGGTAGCAGTGCTGGGTTTTGGAAGACGCCTTCTAAGGAATATTGGTGAGTTGATTGTATCTAAGTGAAATACATTTGGTCAAATTTGGTTAAATGCGAAACACATATAATTCACAAGAATTTCGTCACCACCATGAAAAACTTACATATTGCTAAATTGGAAAATAAGAAAAGAAATCATACCACAATAATACCAGGTGAGACTCTGACGCTACTTACATCATCGTGATTTAAACTAGCTAGCTTGAATGGTCTCCTAGGTTATGCCATTTACGGTTTTTAAAAATCTATTTGCAGTTGTGATTAAAGAAGGCTATGAGAAGACAGTCAGACTATAAAATCAAAAATGGACCACTTGAAGTTGAGAAGCACACACATCACCAAGCCATCAAACCTATAGAATTCTAACAGAACAGGGCAGGTTAAACCTGAAAGGACATTCCCGATGACCGGACAGTCAAGAACCAGAACCACATTCTGAAGATATGAGATCGGCCATTAACAGTGAGGTGAGAGAAATTTTTTTTCACCCAAAGAGTGGTGAGTCTGGGGAATCCTCTGCCACAGGAAACTGCTGAGGGCAAAACATTAAATACATGCTAGGTGAGTGGAAAATTGAATACAAGCATGTAGCCAATATAAAAAGAGAAAGTGCATTTCAATTACACCTTTCATGATCACTGGATATTCCAATGCAACTTATAGCTAATGAAATGTTTCTTGAAAAGTACTCATTGTTGTAAAATGGGAAACATAGAAAACCAATATATGCTCAGCAAGTTCCCAAAAAAAATCCAATGTGATAATGAGATAGTGGGAACTGCTGATGCTGGAGAATATGAAGTAACAAGGTATAGAGCTGGGATGAAAGCAGCAGGCCGAGCAGCATCAGAGGAGCAGGAAAGCTAACATTTCGGGCCTGGACCTTACTTCAGAAAATTTTCTGAAGAAAGGTCCAGACCCGAAATGTCAGCTTTCCTGCTCCTGTAATGCTGCTTGGCCTGCTGTGTTCATCCAGCTCTATATCTTGTTATCTCCAATGTAATAATGACCAGATAGCCAGCCTTTAGTGCTGTTTAGCTGGGGCATCTGGGCTAGTTCCCCTGTTCCTTTTCAAAGTATTGGGTTGAGATCATTTTAACCTAACTAAGAGGGAAAACAGTGCCTTTGTTTACATCCCATCCAAAGGGACAGCATCTCTGACAGTGTAGCATGCTTTCAATACCATATGGGTGTTGGCCTAGATAGCAGTGTTCAAGCTAAAAAGTGAAACATGTCCATAATCTAATGAATTGTTGGGGAGTGGGGGGGTTGTAAATGTTTGACCAACAGAGTCACAACCAATCATGCAGCAATAATACATTGATAAAATTGTGCATTCAGCATCCTAGGAAATGAAAATCACGCCTAGCTTCTCAAGATTGTCAGGAATTTAAAAATATGAACATTTTCTCAAGTTAATATATAATTTATACATCTGCTCCATCTGATGGTTCGTCACTTTTAGTTTTAAGAAGAAACTTTCACCTAATCAAACTGCCATTAACTCTGTGATTTGCATAACAGACAGATGTCCAAACATAGACAATAGAACTGAACTCCTGAGATGAGGTGAGACTTCAAGGCCACGTTTGAAAGAGTATAGTATCAATGAGTCCTAGCAAAATTGAAGTCAATAGGAACTGGGGTACTCTTCACTGGTTGGAATCATACATAGTACAAAGGTCATGGCTGCTAGGGGTCAGTCATCTGGCTGCACTTCTCAGTGTAGTGTTCTTGGCTCAACCATCTTCAACTGCTTCATCAGTGACCTTCCCACACCACAAGGTCAGAAAAGGGATGTTTGCCAATGATTGATTCATGTTCAGTACCATTCATAACTCCTCAGATGCTGAAGCAGATGCCCAAATGCAGAAGACCTAGACAACGTCCAGGCTTGGGCTGGTTAAGTGGCAAGTACGATTTATGCCACAAAAATGCCAAACATTGACGATCTGCAGCAAGAGAGAACCTAACCATTGTCCTTGATATTCAAAGGCATTACCACTGTTGAATCTCTCACTTTCAAGATTGTCAGGGTTACCACTGACTAGAAACTGAACTGGAGTAGCCATATGAGTACACTGGCTACAACAGCAAGTCAGAGACTAGGAATCCTACTGTGAGTAACTCATTTTATGTCTCCCAAAGTCCTATACACAAAGTCAGGTGCTTTTTGAACAATTACAAACTGGCTAAAAATAGCGCAAAACATGAAAAATGATGTGAATAGCTTGGAAATGTTGCAGGGAGTTTTCCGAGAGTGGAAAAAGCAACAAACCAAGTTGTTATTAGCTATTTAGAGTGGAGTTGGTGAGAGAATGGCAATTTCATGTGACTGGTAATCCTGAACCCCAGGCTTATGTCTTGGGACATGGGTTAGAATCCCATCATGGCAGATGATGAAGTTTCAATCTGTGAAAATTGGGAATAAAAAGCTAGCCTAATGGGGGCCATATAAACACTGTCAATTGTCATAAAAACCTACCTGTTTCACTAATATCCTTTCAGGATGAAAGCTCGTCATTTGGCCAATATACGACTCCAGAACCAGAGCAAGCTGGTTGACTCTTATCTGCTGTCTGGGCTGTTAGGGATAGACAACGGATGCTGCCCTAGCCAGTGACAATCGCACATCCTAAGAATTAGTAAAACAAAACTCTGGAAAGCTACTCCGCACCAAATTCATTTTGATATGAGAGACAGAGAAACAGAGAAAGAGAGAGACAGAGAGAGAGAGGTACATGTGATGAAGTTGCTCATTGTTACATAAAATGCTTAATCAACTAATTAAAGTGAGATTTAGTCTTGTATTTAAAGTACCATTTGCTTTCTAATTCATGCTTTATTTGTGTACAAAGATTGTAGTTTTAGTAATTTCTCTTTGACGTTCATTTGGTTGTTTTGTTTTATTTTGAATCTTTGATGGGTTCGTAAGGATCATGAATCTTCGTAAGTTCATGAATATTCAGAGAACCATGTGTACCTTTGCTTCATTCTTTATAAGTAGTAAAAGTTAACCAGCTACATCAAAATCAAAATACCCAGAGTGGGTCACATTTGCGTTACTTTACTGAAATACATTAAATTATGCAATTTGTGTTTGGAATATGGAGCAGTGCTTATTCTCATTAGGTGTTCAAAAGGCAATTACTAGCAAGGAGATAGTTACTCACTGTTAATTTTATATTTCAAAAGCATACAGTTTTCATTCTGAAAATCAAAAGTGCAGAAAACATCCAGCAACAAACAAGGAGCCAGCAGGATGTCCACTTGACCTTGAGGGACATTTTCCTGTACTGTGGTCTCAGCAGTCATTAGTTGAAAATGCAAGTACCAGGAGCTGGAAGGAATGACGCCCCTTCCAGCCCCCAATTCAGCAAAAAGTCAGAAAAAACAGATGTTCCCAGATTTACAGCCCACATGCCGTCACAAGGGAAAGTGTGTGGTTAAAAAGTAACTTGACATTGAACTATAAGAATCCGCAATAAATCCCAGCTGAGATAAAATGTAAAGATTATTTCCGAGTGGAGATTGTGAAAGAAAAATATAGATATATCAAAATTAACTTGAGTTTATTTTCCAGAATTAAAAAAAATTGTGGAGGACTGATCACAGGGAGAATGACCCACAGAATTTACCTTCCCTGTAGTAGACTGAGCAATGGTGAGAAAGTTGAGGAATTACGCCAAAAATGATAAAATCTGAATCTCGATGTTGAAAAGAAAGTTGGTTGTGAAAAGTGACCTTATTTCCATATATTTACATCTCGTTAAACCTCCATTGCTCTTCAGTTCTAAGCTATTTTTCATTCTCCAAAACCAGGTTGGGATAAATTCCCATAATGAGAATTGGAGCAGTTTCCTGCCTTGTACTGCTCTTTATTTAACAGTGCACATGCGAAACATCTCAGCATGCTCCATGGCTGCCATCTTCCTCAACCTTTCATCTGCACAATTTGGTGTCACCAAACCATGCACCTTACTGCATCAGTATGACTGCTCTCAGACCAGCTTCCACGACACTTCAGCCCTACAAAACTTTGTTTTGGAGCTCGGGAACACCTATGCCTTACATACTTCTGCCAGTGACACATGCCTCTCATGCAACTAGACAGGAAGCACCTTACGGCTTTTAACTTGCTTTCTTAATGCTCACTCACCTTGTGCTTACTTATTCACTTACTTGGAGGCTGCCAGCCTCTGTAACTTGTATTATGTTTGTGCAGAGTGAAAGACAGTAGCTTGTAACAGTGGGGAAAACTGAACAGCTAAGTGGGTGGATGTGTCACAGTATGGCTAAGGCTATGTCAATGTCACACTTGCAGCATGTACCAGCAGCCTACAAAGGAAACGCGCTGCTTCGAGTATATTTGCTTGTGCATGTGCTCCAAGTAAATGACCATATCTGAAAATACCAAAGGGGAGCAGTCCTTAGTGGGGCCAAGGAGAACTGCAGTAAGTCAGATGGTACAGTTATACTTAGCCAAAGAGCTTGTTATATCCCTGTCCAGGGGTAAGGCATGGTCCATCTGGTACTCTGTCCTACCAGGGCTGAGGGATCATTGTCCATTCAGTCTGAAAATCGGGCAAAGCTCTGTCCTGTTCTTCAAATGCAAGCAGTTAGCAGAGTACAGATATGTCAGCCTCATTGCTACGGAGACAACAGTCAGGAGCTGGGCTGTCATGCCAAGTCAGTCCTGGGTCTTATGGCCATAACGGTCACAGGTCACTGTCTCTCTAGCCTCAACATTGAAAGAGTGTAGGGTCAACAAAGGCATGGGAACTCACCAAGCCATGGACTTTGAGGGTAAAGTAGAGACATTAACAGTTGTATAAAGGAGGCCCATGGACACAGCAAGAGCAACCCAAACAGGAATGTGAAAGATTAGGGATTATCTTATTTTTCAAGGGCAGCCTGAAACTCACTCCTAAGAATACAAAGCTGTAACCTTACCACCTTAGATCAATGATGTGGAGATACCAGTGTTGGACTGGGGTGGACAAAGTCAGAAGTCACATAACACCAGGTTATAGCCCAATAGGTTTATTTGAAAGCACAACAGTTGGAGTGCACTGTGAAAGCTTTCACAGTGCACTCCAACTGTCGTGCTTTCAAATAAACCTGTTGGACTAATAACCTGGTGTCATGACCTTAGATCAAAACTCAATTGTGCAATAACTTCACAAGGTGGCCAATACCATTTGCAGAATAGACAATGATTCAGCAATGTTACCCAGCTAGCCTCAATTTACACTTCACCAGTAAGTTACTCATTATGCAGCAAGGCACAGTAACAATTATGGCTTTGAGAAATCATGACTATTACATTGTGTGCAGTAATTGCCTGTTTGTCATTACAGAGAGTTGTGTGCACAGCCCAGGCCGTCACAAAAGTCAACTTCCCATCCATGGACTCCAATTACACTGAAAGGCTACCGACATCATTAAGGCCCTTCCCACCCCAATAGTGCTGACTTCCAATCTCTTACGTCAAGCAGAAGATACAGAAGCTTGAACACACACAGCAACAGGTTCAAGAACAGCTTTTTCCCTATTGTTATCAGAATACTGAACAGACCTCTCTTATATCAAATCTAATCTTGATCTTGCTCTGTGCACTTGCTGTGCAGTTATAACCTGTACCTCACTGTGTCCAAGCACCTTATGGTCGGTATGTCCATGTTTGCAACAATTTCCCTGTACTGCTCACAAAACAAAATCTTCCACTGTACATGTGACAACAATAAATCAAATCAAATCAGCTAAGGAAGTGTAATCAGACAAGCATAATTAAAAGTGCCATGTGAAATTTTCATGTTAAAACATATTGCCTTCGGAGCTGCACATTCAGGTATTGAACTGTAAGTATGATAGGATATAGATTGTGATGTGCAAGAACGCTTCTTCTTTTGACGGGACAGCCCTATCATGTTGTTTTACTGGCTAACATCTACTCCCTAATGTAGCACGGAAAATTTAGTTGCACAATGTGGGCTTGGATAAGGTTATATACCCCAAAGCTCTCATATAGATATGACATTGACCTCCTTGAGAAGCCCCCTTATCACATTGTGCCAGGCGCTACATGAGTCTTCCTTGTGATGAGTGTGAGGGTTCAGGGATGCCTTCAATAAAACTGCATTATCTTTATGATCTTCCTCAAAGACTATTTGCTCATACATCTGCAGGACCTACTTCTCCATGGCAGTTAGGAACTGTCTATGGGGACATCCTACACATGCTAAAACAATAATGTTGGTGGATATCCACCATACTTCGATTCAGTTTGCTGAGTACCTCTGACAAACTGCCTGTTGTTCTTGTCACTGCCTTTGCAATTTGACAAAGTCCATGG
Source organism: Stegostoma tigrinum (assembly GCF_030684315.1). Lineage (NCBI taxonomy): Eukaryota > Metazoa > Chordata > Chondrichthyes > Orectolobiformes > Stegostomatidae > Stegostoma > Stegostoma tigrinum. The sequence goes on from NC_081365.1 coordinate 37,223,515, forward strand.
GGTCATCTTCTGCTGGGGCTGAGGAAATGCCAAGCGTACAGCATTCTTCTGAGCACCAGTGACCTGGAGCACTTCTTCCTCAAGCAGTCGCAAACACATGTCAATGATGTGCTCACTAGATTGTGCTCCCAGTTGAAATCCAGATGAGAACCTACAGAGCTCTCTGACCTGGTGGAGAGTGTAATTAAAGCTTTGTCAAAGCATTCTCTGAGGATTCAATGGTTTCGTGAATAGGAGGTGGTGCTGAGGATCTCTTTATTCGGAGATTCGCTGTGTGCTGTTAATGCACATATGAGAGAGGAGAGAATTGGTTGTGTAACAGAGATCGAAGCTTGTGGAGTTTACAAATGAGATGGCACTGGTATTAATAAGAGCAGCTCAGCACAATAAATCTTGTTTGGCTGGGTTTCAATGAGGTCTTCTCATACTCATTTCAGTTGTTGAGCTCTTCTCTGGCCAAATTGAGCATCTTTTTCTTGCCAGGAGTGATGAGCCTGATGTCTGCCACTTCCCCACTGGTTATGGACCTCTCGGACCTGCCATGGACTGTTTCTCATGCAATTAAACCAAGTGAGGGATTGACTGCGATGGAAGTGGATGGAACAGCAGTTTAATGGTAATGCATGAGCAGGTGAAGCAGTGAGGTGTCACCAGTTAATGAATAGAGTCATAACGTCATACAGCATGGAAGCAGACCCTCTGGTCCAACTCGTCCATGCTGATCAAGTTTCTCAAAATAAACTAGTCCCATTTGCTTGCACTTGGCTTGTATCCCTCTAAACATTTCCTATTCCTGTATCTGCCTAAACATCTCTTAAATGTTGTAACTGTACCCGCATCTACCAATTCCTCTAGCAGTTCATTCCAAATGCAAACTACACTCTGTGAAAAAGATGCCCCTTTTAAATCTTTCTTCTTTCTCCTTAAAATTATGCCCTCTAGTATTGAACTCCCCAGCCACAAGAAAAAGACCTATGCTAGTCACCTTTTCTATGCCTTTTAAGATTTGATAAATCTCTATAAAGTCACCCCTCAACTTCATACATTCCAGCAATGAAGGTCCCAGCATATCCAGCCTCTCCTTATAATTCAAATCATCTAATCCTGGTAACATCCTTATGAATCTTTTCTGTACCTTCTCCAATTTAATAATACGCTTCTTATATCAGAGCAATCAGAACTGTACACAGTACTCCCAATGTGGCCTCACTAATGTCGTGTACAACTGCAACCTGACATCCCAACTCCTAAACTCAATGCTCCAAGCAATGAAGGCAAGCGTTTGAAACATCTTCTTTTTGTCTCTGTTTATCTGTGATGCAACTTTGGGTGAACTATGTACTTGAGCCCCAAGGTCTCTCTGTTCTAGAAGCACAGAGGACAGATTCATAATTGGGTAAGAGGTGTGTGAGAGCCATTGAAAGGGAGTGATGGATGCAATAGTGAAATTAAACAAAAATTTCTGGAGAAACTCAGCAGGTCTGTCAGCATCTGTGAAGAGAAAGCAGGGTCACTGGACTCAAAATGTTAATTCTTCCCTCTTTCTACAGATGCTGTCAGACCTGCTGAGTTTCCCCAGCATTTTATGTTTTTGTTTCAGATTTTCAGCATCCACAGATCTTTGTTGTATTTGATTACAGTAGAGATAGCTGTAGTCCATGAGAGGCGTTTAGAGTGAGTGCAGATCTAGAAGTGGATGATAGCAGAGGGAAAATGGTGGCACATACCACTGTGGAGCATTGACCTTCGTCCTGCACTGTGAGGCATTACATTTCGGCCAGGACAATCGGATCCTATCTGTGCCAGTCTAGCTACATCAGGTGGCATGGCCTCCTTCAGTGATAGTGCGGGAAAAATGATGGTCTTCCTCTCCACCACTCTGTCCACTGACACCTCCAGCTCCAGTGTTCACAAAATGGGAGCTAACTTGCCTTTTTGGGCCACTTCCCAAATTACAATTGTGGAACACCACAATGTCAGGGACAGTTCCTAGCCTGAAGCATCTGGAATGACATACAGCTGGGTGCCGGTGGACTGAAGATAGTGAGGTCCATCTCTCCAGCTCTACAGGAACGGCACCAAAAATCCCAGGTGTGTAATTAGGGAAGTGAAGACTGGAAGATCTTGTGAGAAAAGCTGCTGTGAGCTGTGATGGACTAGGTAACATGAAAATTCAGTCCATTATTTTAAAGTTTAAGAGATGAATGTGTTTAAAATAAAATTTTTACATCCCTGCTCTTTAAAATTATATTTTCTATTATATTATATTATCCATGGCAAAATGTAATTAAAGGCCAATTTCATTCTGATTCAAAAAAGGAAAACCAAAAAAAAATGCTCATTTTGTGAGCTCATATGGGACTGTTGCAGTGCTCAGCATGAAATGGATGTTAGCTTGAATTGGCAGTAATTGACTCAAGACACACTCCAGAGTTTAAATATAACATATGAACTAAAATTTCAGCTCAGGACAAAAGGGCATACTGAAGTATTGGAACTGTCATCTTTTGGATATGACTTTAGGCTTGTACTTCATTTTTTATTACACTGGTGACACGAAAATGATATGATTTGGAAAAAAAAAGACAGATTTATGTTCACAGTGGGGCAGGGTGGAATAACCTGGAACAAAAACAGAAGTTGCTGGAAAAGCTCAACAGGTCTGGCAGCACCTGTGAAGAAAAAAAATCAGAGTTAATGTTTCAGGTCCTGTGACCCTTCCTTAGAACTCAGTTTGGACCCAAAACGTTAAATCTGATTTTTTCTTCACAGATGCTGCCAGACCCGTTGAGCTTTTGCTGCAACTTCTGTGTTTGTTCCTGATTTATAGCATCTGCAATTCTTTTCGTTTTTATTTAGGATGGAATAACCTTCCTTATTTATGAACTATCGCAGAATTTACATTTCTAAAGCACTTCTTTTAATAGATAAAAAAGCCCCAAGTTGCTTTGCAGATGTGTAAGAAACAAACCTGTTTGCTTTACTATTCCCAACAAATAGCCTCGAAAAACATTCCACCCTGTATTTCACATCAAATAAGCAGGTTGAAAGCAGAGCTGATGGTGAAAAATGAACAACTGAAAAGCTAATTCTTAAGCTGATAAAGGTGCAATTCAGAATTTCAATGACCGGTAATGGTCATATAAGTGGACAAAGGAGCAGACTTGCAATGAAATTCACCTCATCATCAGGATTCACAATTAGTTCATTATCTGAATCAGCTTGAGAATTGATGGAGCTACTTGGCACCAGATTTATATAATTGCTGAGAGCAAAGAAGAATGGCCTCATCTTATTCTGATGTTGAGGGCCACATTTGATGCTGATGCCATAGGGAAAGTTAACTTGAGTTGAATTAGATGTTGGACAGGCATTGAAGAGACAGCAGAAGTCTTGTGCAATGCTGAGAGGGGATGTTGGGTTTTGACAGTGTACTTATGAAAACTGATCTGCTTCTGGCTGATGATAATGATGATAATAAGGGATAGGGATTATTGGACATGACCATGCTGCTTCAGGAGGAGAAATCATTGAATGAGTTACATTGAACTTATGCTAGGACAATTTGGGTAAAATCATGAGAGCATATGGTTGTGCAAGGGAACTGCAATGCCAAAGAACAATACAATTAACAGAACATGAGAAATTGAGGAAGGACATTTCTGTACTGAATGCTTCAAGCAGTCCAGTTTTGGTACTGTCAGTACTTACTGAAACAACTGCTCAGAGGCCAATTTTCCCAACACCAACTCACCCTTTATTTACGTGTACCCAGTGCATGGGCTCTGACCAGACAACTCAAAGCCAGTTGTCTGGCTCAAAGACTGAAGAGACTCTCTGAATCTCCTGTTCATATCTGTCGGCAAGGGCTCCCTGATTAGCCAAGGTTAACAAATGGAATCAATGACCCCATAGTGAAGGAGATCCACCTGGCCCTATTTCCAATCACCACAGTTACAAATGAAGCCACTCAAATAAGGAGTGTTGAAAAAGATTTATTAAAGTAGCAACAATCTGATGAATTTAAGGAGTGACTTGGGAATAAATGTGCTCTTTGGAAATGGTAAAATCAACATTTAAAATTGAAATAATTTAAATAAAATGCAAATACAAAATCATTTAAACATTTTAAGGATACAAGACAGAGCAGGCACAATTAAATTTGTGTCATGCCAACACAAGGGGCAGAATTTTGTGCGTGATGGAAGCCCAGCTGACTGGGTGTCTCTTCTCTAAGGGAGGCGCAAAGCAATTATAAGGCAATTAGCTGGGCAACATTGGGCCTCCCCTGTAATCAAAGTCCCTGTAAGAAATTGTGTCCCCAAAAACGCAAGGCCAATCAGAAAGCAGCAGCTCTCCAGCATTGTCAGCACCACCAGCACCAGTAGCCACTATCAGTACTATAACTGAGCAAACTTTGAGATTTGCAGCTTGATCCCCAGACGGAGGAGAGCATCGGTAGGACAGGGGTGAGAGGGAGTGGAGAAGTGAGATATCAGAAATAATTGCTGGTTTTTAGCAGACCTACTGCTTCCTGTTGCCAGCAGGGCCCCTTAATCAAGGACAAACTGCCGGAACACATGGTACCTTCCCCATCCCACCCAGAAGGATGCAAATAAATCTCAGTGTTGGCTGGGTGACCTCCCCTCATGACAAGACTGCAGCCCATTGCTGGCTAAATATCAACAGCGGCAGGGTAGGCAATAAGTTCTCTGGCCACTTAAGGGTCTTAGTTGGCTTTCACGTGGGAAAGCTCCCCCTTACCTATCCCTTGAACTTGAGATGAGGAAGGGGATGATTCCCACCTGATTAAATAATTCCCCATTACCTTCAGCATCCAAGCTGGAAGCTTGTTGCCCATACCCATAATCCTTACTCTCCCCTGCTGATCTTATATCGAACATTCCCCAAAACCTTCAGCATCCAAGTTCATCTCCAAGGTGACAGGGCAGCATTCAATTTCACAGTTTGTCCAGAACCCCATTAAATGAAACATGTGGCCCCAAAATGTCAAATCCTGTGATCTGCAATCTATGAGCTGAGACCTATAACTTTAACAAAAAAAAGTCATGTTTTAATCAATCTGTTTGGACATATTACAATATACCTCCATGACAATGAATAGCCTGCTAGCCCAGAGGTACAGACATTACCACTCTGCCCCAAGATGCTCAGAATTCTTTAAGAAGGTCCCTTGGCATTACAATGGATAAAGAGAAAATCTGGCCAAAAATTGCTAAGTTGCCCAAAGAAATCATGCAAAATTTGAAATGAGTTGGTGCTGGGCAGTGGAGTGTGTAGTATCTGTGTTTAGGGAGCTTTATTTGGGTGCTGTACCACCATTCCAAGTTATATTGCCCTCAAAGGAAGTACCACAGGCAGGAGGACAAGAAAATTGGTCCAGTAAGGAAGGCAACAGTACAGCAGCTAACATAACTGAGTGATGTTCAATGTAAAATCAGCAGGGGAGAGAAAGCATTATGGGTATTGGCAACAAGCTTCCAGCAAACAAATCAGCAAGAGTTAAATGCAAGAACATGGTATAATAAATTTCAACCTCATCATGCATTAGGACACTGCATCAGCAGTGAGAAATGCTAATGATTCTGTAGTGTTCTTAAGTTCTCTTGCCAGTGGCAGGCCTGATACATCACACTGCAACCTCCAACACAGGTAGCACAAAGAGGCAGGTCCTCAATCTTTTTCACACTAGATTAGATTCCCTACAGTGTGGAAACAGACCCTTTGGCCCAACAAGACCACACTGCCCCTTGAAGCATCCCACCCAGACCCATCCCCCTATAACCCACACACCCCTGAACACTACAGACAATTTAGCATGGCCAATCCACCTAGCCTGCACATCTTTGGACTGTGGGAGGAAACCGGAGCACCCAGAGAAAACCCACGCAGACACAGGGAGAACGTGCAAACTCCACACAGACAGTCACCCGAGGCTGGAATCGAACCCGGGTCCCTGGCGCTGTGAGGCTGCAGTGCTAACCACTGAGCCACCAATTAACTCTGCCAACAGCCACCCAAGGATTCTGAGTTGCTGTGTTCGTATGCAATTTTATTTGCATGTAGTAATTTGGAGCTTTGAATAGAGATGGTACAGTCTCAGATATTCTTTCTATCATATGGTTGCTTAAAGATCTCTTTTGTCCTTACTGCCTGTTGTTGGAGTGTGTTGGAAGGAATTACTGGCTACTTTTTAAACTGTTCAGCCACTAATTCTTGGGGTATGACTTGGGCCTAGATTTTCTGCCTCACACATGGGACATTACCCGCTGTGCCCTACTGCAAAGTTAGCAAATAGTCATTGTTTGTACAGAATTTGAGCACTACTGAAAAAAAAGTTCTGTTCAAGATCTTAAGCTTGAACAATTCGCAAGAACACTAATTTAAGTGGAAAAACATTTGTATTATATAAGGGGAGAGTGCTGATTGATTGACAATTGGACTCTGACTGGTAGAGGTGATGTAAAGTAAAATGATGATGGTAACAGACTGTTAAATACTTGCCTTTGTTGAAATTTCAGATTAAACAGGTTGACTTTGATTGGTCAAGTCATTGCATTGAGTGATGAATACACAAGTGGCAGTTACCTGTTTTGTTGAGTGTAAATAGCCACAACGTGTCCTCCACTCTACTTTCTGTGCCACCTTAAGTGTATCTTCTATGTCGTTTTCAATGTGAAAAGATTAATTCATCAGCCCAAAGGGAGTCAGTGGGTTTTAATCATCAGGAGGTTTCCTTGGCAATATTTGACCTGATACTGTGGGATTTCATGAGGTCCAGTGTCAACACTGATCACTTCTCGGGCAACGCCTTCTAACAGTATACCATGAGTGCCAGCTGTGGTGGGGTTTGTTCTACTGGTGGGACAGAACATACCGAAGAATTGTTTCTAGGACATCGCGAGATACAATTCCTTGAGAATGACTATGTAAGGCTGGAATTTACTAGTCTGAGGGGTAGCTCTCCCAATTTTGATGCAAGCCCACTGGTGTTAGCCAGGAATATTTTCTATGGGTTGACATGGTTGAGTTTATCATTGTCATCATCACCAACCTGAGATATTAATGCTGTTCATCTCCACAAATGCTGCCGATTTCTTATCCCCACTTTTTTGGCTCTTATTTAAGATTTACGTCTTACTTAAGATTTAAAATCAGCAGTATTTTGCTTTCATTTTAACCCCTCCTTCTCCTTTAATAATACCTGTTGTACAGAGGAAGCCCGATGGAACAACAATAGATTCCCTTCCAGCAAGTTGGTCAATCAGATTTCATCTCTTCTTTACATTTTCACACAACTGAGTAGCTTGCGAGGCCATTTAAGGTTAATCACATTTCTGTGTGTCTGGAGGCACATGTAGTTCAGATCAAGTAATTCATTCCTTCAAGGGCATTTCATTCATTAAAGAGGTGTGGGAGCAAGTGTAGCACTTCCTGCGGTTGCAGTGGAAGGTGCCGGGTGTGGTGGGGTTGGAGGGGAGTGTGGAGCGGACAAGGGAGTCACGGAGAGAGTGGTCTCTCCGAAAGGCAGACAAGGGTGGGGATGGAAAAATGTCATGGGTGGTGGGGTCGGATTGTAGATGGCGGAAGTGTCGGAGGATGATGCGTTGTATGCGGAGGTTGGTGGGGTGGTAAGTGAGCTCGAGGGGGATTCTCTTTTGGCGGTTATTGCGAGGGCGGGGTGTGAGGGAAGTGTTGCGGGAGACGCGGTCAACGGGGTTCTCGACCACTGCGGGGGTGGGGGGGGGGATGTTGCGGTCCTTGAAGAAAGCAGACATCTGGGATGTGCGGGAGTGGAATGCCTCATCCTGGGAGCAGATGCGGCAAAGGCGAAGGAATTGCAAATAGGGGATGGAATTTTTGCAGGAGGATGGGTGGGAGGAGGTGGATTCTAGGTAGCTGTGGGAGTCAGTGGGCTTGAAATGGACATCAGTTTCTAGCTGGTTGCCTGAGATGGAGACAGAGAGGTCCAGGAAGGTGAGGAATGTGTTGGAGATGTCCCAGGTGAACTTGAGGTTGGGGTGGAAGGTGTTGGTGAAGTGGATGAACTATTCGAGCTCCTCTTGGGAGCAAGAGGCGGCGCCGATACATTCATCAATGTAACGGAGGAAGAGGTGGGGTTTGGGGCCTGTGTAGGTGCGGAAGAGGGACGGTTCCACGTAACCTACAAAGAGGCAGGTGTAGCTTGGGCCCATGGCCACCCCCTTTGTCTGTAGGAAGTGGGAGGAATCGAAAGAGAAGTTGTCAAGGGTGAGGACGAGTTCGGCTAGGCGGATGAGGCTGTCGGTGGAGGGGGAATGGTCGGGTCTGCGGGACAGGAAGAACCAGAGGGCCTTGAGGCCATCTGCATGGGGAATGCAGGTGTATAGGGACTGGACGTCCATGGTGAAAATGAGGTGTTGGGGACCATGGAATTGTAAGTTCTGGAGGAGATGGAGGGTGTGGGTGGTGTCACGGACGTAGGTGGGGAATTCCTGGACCAAAGGGGAGAAAATGGAGTCCAGATAGGTGGAGATAAGTTCGGTGGGGCAGGAGCAGGTGGAGACAATGGGTCGGCCAGGGTAGGCGGGTTTGTGGATTTTGGGAAGGAGATAGAAGCAGGCGGTGCAGGGTTGGGGAACAATAAGGTTGGAAGATGTGGGTGGGAGGTCACCTGAGGTGATGAGGTCATGGATGGTATTGGAGATGATGGTTTGGTGCTTGGGGGTGGGGTCATGATCAAGGGGGCGGCAGGAGGAGGTGTCAGAGAGTTGGCGTTCAGCCTCGGCTATGTAGAGGTCAGCGTGCCATACTACAACTGTGCCTCCCTTGTCTGCGGGTTTGATGGTGAGGTTAGGATTGGAGCGGAGGGCTACCCATTCTGCAGGGGAGAGTTTGGAGTGGGTGAGATGGGTGGAGAGGTTGAGGCGATTAATGTCTCGACGGCAGTTGGAGATGAAGAGGTCGAGGGAGGGTAGGAGGCCTGGAGGTGGTGTCCAGGAGGAGGACTTGTGTTGGAGGCAGGAGAAGCAGTCAGTGGAGGGAGAGTTAGGTTCCCGGTTAGAGAAGTAAGCACGGAGGCGAAGGCAGCGGAAAAACTGCTCGATGTCCAAACGTAACTGGTATTTGTTGATGTGTGGGTGGAGGGGGACAAAGGTGAGCGCCTTGCTTAGGACTGACCGTACGTCCTCAGTCTGGGGGAGGTCTGGGGGAATGGTGAAAATTTGGCAGGGCTCAGTGTGGCTGTCTTCTCTGGGGTTTACATCCTGAAGTAGATCTTGATCGCTGAATGTCTGGCCTAGAGGAAGGGAATCTACTGCTGCACCATTAGACTTCCTCTGTACAGCAGGTACTATAGAAGGAGAAGGAGGGGTTAAAATGAAAGCAAAATACTGATGATCTTATATATGATGCAAATCTTAAATAAGAACCAAAAAAAGGAAAAAAAACACAGGCAGCATTTGTGGAGCTGAGCAACATTAATATTTCAGGTTGATGATCCGAATTGAAGGCAAATAGAAACTTGAGAGCCAGTTTGGGGTGAGGAGTAGAAACAGCAAAGGATGATGGCTTGAGGGAGATGAAATATCAAAATATTTCATGAAATTGCCAACACGTATAGTACGGATATTGTGAAGAAACAAAAGTGCCCAAATGAGGCATGGATTGATGTATAAAAATGTTTTAATTATAAAAGAGAGTGTATAAAATGACACAAAATTAAGATCAAACTCAGCAAAATAAAGTGGAAGAGAAACATGTAGCACAAAATGGAGCAAGAGATTATGATAGAAGTTATAGGGGGATGGGTCTCGGTGCGATGGTCTGAGGGTTGGTGTGGACTTGTTGGGCTGAAGGGCCTGGTTCCTCCCTGTCGGAATTCTATTCTATGAATTCTATTATTGCGTGGTTGGGACTTTTCAAATACCTTGAGCACTTGTCCATGAAATCGATGTCATGGCAATGTAGATGCATTGTCTCTTTACAGTACAGAGTGACATGGGAAATATTCTGAATTAGCTATTCAATTGTACAGCAATTCCACTGAATTAAACCACAATGTGATGCATCTATTAATTTGCAGGTATTTTGGATTCATAGAATGTTGCTCACTACAATGTAATTTCTAATGAAACTCATTTTACACAAGTGGCACATGTTTGCAAACATAATATACTAACATATTTCACTATTCTTAGAGCATCAAACTTATACAGCTAATTTAAGAAAAATACATTGTGAATCCAACTTTAGTCCATGATTCCAATTATCGACTGATGTTGTGATCCCTCATTTAATTAGAACAATTGAATGCACTTTGGTGATCTGAGCACTAATGTTAGCTTTTGCATAACAAAGCCCTTGACTAATAACGAATACTGAATGATCACAGAGTCCAGTCACTTTTGTGGAAAGCTAAATATTCTGTTTTCCTTTTCTTTAGATTGATTTGCTGAATAAATAGGTAAACAAACTAATAATGAAGTTTGCGAATTGATTTTTGATATCTGTTGTTTCCTGAATTCCTGATCCAGTCAAAACATTTCTTGGCAAAGCAGTTTCTACGTTATTTAAGGTTTTTCAACAACACCTATACGTCATCAATCTTGTTCAACCTTGACTTTTGGAACATGTTTGCTCGTCGTTGTAGTTATAATTCGTTCTTCTCCTTTTCCTTCCTCTTTCCTTTGAATATCGTATCATTTGCCTCATGTCCTCAAACCACACCTCGAGGCAAAAAAATTCTGCGGAAGTTATGCATACTTTCACTGTGGCTCCTTGATTGCTGTTCAACTTGGCTTCAATTCGATAACCCTGTGAAAGTATACTGCACACAATATATATTGTGGAAACTTTCCTCTCGGAATCAAATGACACTTGCTGATTTAAATTGTGGAATGGAAATTGCAGATGCCAACAATTAGAAACAATGCAAAAAATTCTACTCAACTACTGACACGAAAAGGAACAATATATGCAATGAACCAAGGTCAACAAATCTTTGATTTTGATAATAATGACAAAAATTCAATGCTAACAGGATAGATATTTCCAGCTGATTCTGGAGTCTTTTTTTTCCATTGTCTGAATCTGTTTTCTTTGTGTATAAGTTCTAACATTATTAGCAGAACTTGAAGATCAATTTGAAACTGCAGAGGAAATAATTTGTACATAAAACTTTATTTTCTTTCTCTACTGATTTTAAATGACTATGAATAACGAATGCATGTTGATTTAGTATAATTAAAAACTTCAAACTACCCGAAATAGCCAGATTCTCTTACAGACATTAGGAAGGACCCATACTTAATTCATATGGTTTGACCTTCTGTGGTAAGGGAAAAGTTAACGCAAAATTGTTGAAATTAACAATTCTCTTTTAATTTATGAATCCTATTTTGTTTTTAGTTTCAGTTCATGATAGAAAGCCCTATCCACTCCCATAATTTAGAACTAAGCAGTGACGTTAGCCAGAAAAATGACTTGAGGAAAGCGTTTTCAGAGACAAGTGTAAAGAATGTTAACAAAATGACTATGAGCATCAGGATTCCTTTCCCAGTTAATATACTTGCTGAAATAAAATTTATCAAAAAGTTGGTAATAAGATTTCGTTAGGGTTGTGTATTTTAAACAACTTAATTGTGTGATGCAAGTGAATTTATTTACTGCCTTTGGTCATTGTGCTAATTGGAAAGTAAATTAAAGTTCAAAGGTATTACAACTGAGACTTACAAAAAACATGCAGGTCAATTTTCTAGTTTATGTTTGTAGATTATGCATGAAAGAATGAAGGCTTTATGAATGGGTCAGTGCCTTTGCACAAACCAATCAAGGTAAACAGTATTGACATTATTTAATTTTTTCCAGGAAAATGGTGGGGCATTTTTTTGTCTCTAAATAGAATTTTAACGTTCTTTAAGATAATTATAAAATGTAAGGCTGCAGCAGAGCTACCAATTGTGCATTGCGGGATGTTGCACGGGGAAATACTTTTTTCAAACCTTATTCTGTCAATGCTTGTGTGGTGAAACAGAGTTCTCACAATTTACCTAACCGTTGTGGGCTCCTTGCTGACAGTGCTAGAAAATGCTGTAGGTGCCAGTGTCCATATCTGAGGGGGTTGTGGTTTCAGCTCGAAGTCACTCGACTGCAAAGGGTAGCTTTAAATGTTTTAATTGCAAACAATTACAACACAAAACTTAAGAGATACAAGAGAGTGGGCCATCACAATAGAGTTGAGACATTCCAGCAACGGCAAGAACCTCTTTCACAATATGCACCGTATGAAAGGTTCTGATGTGTTTCTTTGAGAACCCAGGCTATTAAATCACTGATCCTTTAAGACATTGTTTGAAATGGTCAGAAATCACACAATATCAGGTTATAGTCCAACGGATTTATTTGAAAACATAAGCTTTCGGAGCCTCTCTCCTTCTTCAGGTGAGAGAGGTGGTATCAGGCACAGAATTTTTAAGTAAAAGATCAAAGGGTCACACCCCTGATGAGAATGTACTAAACAAACCGAAGATGTTGTTAAATCTTTAATCAGCTAGAAGTTTTTACATGAATAATATGGAGGATGTTTATGCAAAGATTTGAGGCCAAATGTCCTTGACTGCTGAAGTGTTCCCCGACTGAGAGGGAACATCGCTGTCTGGTGATTGCTGTGCAGTGTCCATTCATCCGTTGTCGTAGCATCTGCATGGTTTTGCCAGTAGACCATGTCTTGGGGCATCCTTGTCTGTAGCGTATTTATGGTGCACATGGCAGGTGGTGCTTCCACGTGTGATGGTAGTGTTCAAGTCAATGATTTGACAAGTCTTGCAGAGGTTGTCATTACATGGTTTTATAGTGTTGTGGTTGATGTTGTCCTGAAGGCTGGTAGTTTGTTGCAAACAATGGCCTGTTTAAGGTTTGCCTGTTGTTTCAGGGCAAGAAGTGGAGGCAAGGGGAAGGTCTTGGTGAGGTGCTTATCGTCATCGATAATGTGTTGAAGGCTATGAAAAACACAGTTTAGTTTCTCCGCTCTAAGGAAGTACTGGATAACGAAGGGCACCCTATCGGTCATATTCCATGTCTGTCTTTTGAGGAGGTCATTACAGTTTTCACTGTGGCACATTGGATCTTGTGGTCGATGAATTGAGCATTATATCCTGTTCCGATGAGGGTGTCCTTTAAGACCTTCAGGTGCCAGTCTCATTCCTCCTCAACCGAACAGATTCTATGTATGCATAGGGCTGGTCCATACGGGATGGCTGTTTTAATATGTTTAGGGTGGAAGCTAGAGAAACACAATATTGTAAGGATATCTGTGGACTTCTGGGAGAGTGAGGTATTGAGGTGTCCTTCCCTGATGGAGATGCATGTGTCCAAGAATTACCGGATTCTGAAGAGTAGTCCATGGTAAATCTGATGGTGGGATGATATCACTATATAGATGTCACAGTGATTCCTCACCATGAGTACAAAGGAAGAAAATGTTATCAATGTATCTGGTGTACAGCGTTGGCCAGAGGTTCTGTGCAGAGGAGTCTTGTTTGAACCTGTGCATGAAAGTGTTGACATATTAGGGTGCAAATCTTGTTCCCATGGCTGTTCCATGTATTTGGATGAAGAACTGGTTGTTGAAGATGAAAACATTGTGGTCGAGGATGAAGCGGATGGCATCTGGAAATTGATTGTTATCGATATTGAGTAATGAAGCTGTTGGATGATGCCGTCATCTTGGGGGATGCTGGAGTAGATTTCTGTAAGAAATCCGTAGTGTCGCGACAGAAGTTGGGGGTTCTGTGTACAAAGGGTTTTGGGATGCCTTCGACATAACCAGAGAGGTTCTCACAGAGGATCCCATTGCCTGATGGAACGTCCAGATAGGTTGGCTTTGTGTATCTTTGGAAGGCAGCAGAAGTACCTGGGATGAGAATGTGTAGGGTACTGTGAAGGACTGGATCAGTCTGTTCAGTTGATGGGTGTGTCCTTTGGCCAGATCAGCAGGTTGTCGCCTATAGTGTTCGTGGCTGTTCAGCTGTCAGTGCACTTCCTTGCAGTGGTCTGGTTCTAGTCTGCATGACAATGGCTCCTTCTTTGTTTGCTGGTTTGACCACAATGTTGCGATTTGCATTGCGTTGTGCTTGAGTGGTGCTTTGCCCTACATTGTGAGTGTAGCTGATGAATCTGGCGTGCACGCATTCTCTGATGGCTTGAGCATGCTGTCGGAGGGGTCCAATTCGACTCCCTCTTTGCCCAATCCCCCACTGGATCTGTCTGGCTACTGATCTGGCTTGTTGGTTGTTTCATTGGGCTCGCTGCTGACACCTTGGAAGAATTTCCAGAGTTCATCTGATGCATTCCTTTCTGGCTAACATGAGACCATTTTGTTCGTGGGCCAGAAGTTCAGTCTTTAGCTGGGAACTTCAATCTCTACCATTCAAAGAGTGTGATTAGATAAGTTGACAATGTTTTTTTCCCTGTGGTGGTACCACTTTCAACTATGGTACCAGGGAGACTTGGTTAATGCGGGTGGTGATGCCAAGTTTCTCCATTCTCTTGTTCTTGGTGTGTGTGTAGGTGGTGTAGTCCCATTGCCTTGTCTGTTTGGCAGTGCCTCATAACTATACTGTTGTATTTTGATTGCAAGCTGAGAATGTGGGTTACAGGTAACAAGGTTACAGCGCTTGCTGTAGATTTGGTGTACGAGGTGATTGAAGATTTTGCGAGAGGTGCGGCAGAAAAATCTCTCAGCATAATCAGTGTTGCAAGTCGACTTGAGTAGGTTTGTGATCTGTAGTACTTTTGGGATCTTTTGTGCTCTCGTGCATTTCTGTAGAAACTTGATGTCTGTGTGATCTTTTTGGACATCCTCTCCACTTTGAGCCAGGAGATGGTGGTATCGATGGTAGCCATGATGTGGAGGTGCTGATATTGGACTGGGGTGGACAATGTCAAAAGTCACAAGACACCAGACTATAGCCTAACAGGTTTATTTGAAGACACAAGCTTTTGGAGCTTCACTCCTTCTTCAGGTGTTAGTGAGAGAGGTAGTATCAGACACAGAATTTATAAGTTAAAGATCAAAGGGTTACACCACTGCTGAGAATGTACTAAGCAAACCCAAGATGCTGTTGTCATGTGATTTCTGACTTTGACCACCCCAGTCCAACACTGGTACCTCCACATCATGTTAAATCTTTAAATAGTTAGAAGGTTTTTAATTGATTGATATGTATATGTAAATTTCCGAATTCCTTTTAAGCCACTGTCTTGAGAGAGCTAAAGCCTTCATCAATGCGAAGAAGAGCTGAGATTTTAGTCAGACAGTGCATGTTAGTGGGAGATAAAAGAACTGCAGATGCTGAATCCAAGGTAGACAAACAGGAGGATGGAAGAACACAGCAGGCCAGGCAGCTTCTGGAGGAAAGGACCAGTCAATTTTTTGGGTATTATGCTTTTTCAGGATTGGATGTGGGGGTAGGAGGGAGCTGCAGATAAAGGGGGAGGAGTAATGGAAGTGGAATTGTGGTGATAGGTGGGCACTGGTAGCAGGTATGACCTGGTTGGTCAATGGGAGGGATGAATCCGGTTGGTAGCTGGAAGGGAGGGTCAGAATGTGGATTGGAAGGGAGGTAGTAGAGCTGGAAGGGAAGCTGGGGTATGGGCATGAGGTTATCTGAAATTGGAGAACTCAGTGTTGAGTCCTATGAGCTGTAGGGTGTCCAGGCAGAAGATAAGGTGTTGTTCTTCAAATTTGTGTTCTGAGTCACTGTAACACTAGAGGAGGCTGAGGATGGACACATAGGGGGAGTGGGATGGGGAGTTGAAATGGGCGGTGACCAGGAGGTTAGGTTGGCTGTTACGGACCAGGCGAAGATCCTCGGCGAAACAGTCATCTCGTCTACGTTTGGTCCCACCAATCTAGAAGGGACCACCACATCAGGAGCACCGAATGCAATAGACTAGATTAAAGGAGATGCACATTTATAGAATCTTTTCTTCGCAGCCTTCAACACATCATCGATGACAATGAGCACCTCACTAAGATCTTCCCCAAGCCTCCACTTCTCGCCTTGAGACAACCATCAAACCTTAAACAGATCATTGTTCACAGCAAACTACTCAGCCTTCAGGCCAACATCGACCACAACACTATACAACTCTGTCATGGCAATCCCTGTAAGACAGCCATATCTTCGATATGGATACTACCATCACATGTGGGAACACCACCTACTGTGTGCATAGAGATACTTGTGACTCAGCCAACATGGTGTCTCTCATACACTGCAGACACGGATACCCTGAGGCATGGTACATTGGTGAAACTAGGAATACGCTACAGTAACAGATGAATGGACACCACACAATAATTTTCAGACAGGGATGTTCCCTCCCAAAGGGGGTGCATTTAAGCGTTCAAGGACATTCAGCCTCAGATCTTTAGGTAAACGTCCTCCAAAGCAGACTTTGGGATACACAACAACGCAGAGTCACTGAGCAGAGGCTGATAGCCAAGTTCAGTACCCATGAGGACAGCCTCAACTGGGGTCTTGGGTTCATGTTGCACCACAGGTGGCCCCACCACACTATGCACTCTCACACACACGCATACATACACGCGTACACAGACACAGAGACACACACACACCACACAGACACAGACACAGAGACACACACCCACCACAGAGACACAGACACACACACACACACCACACAGACACAGAGACACACACTCACCACACACACACACACACACACACACACACACACACACACACTCGCTCTTGATCTCCCCCATACACTCCAAGAGAGGCTCCAAAAGCTTGTGTTTTCAAATAAACCTATTGGACTATAACTTGGTGTTGTATGATCTCTGATCTTGTCCACCCCAGTCCAATACTGGCACCTCCACATCATCATTTGAAATGAGTAAATGTTCTGAACCTAGAACATCATCCAGACATGTTATGCTGGGAACAAGTATATCTAGGCCCCAGCTTCATTTCCAGCATTTCTTGCAGATACGTGCTCAAGTTGTGAAAGAAAGAATTATATTTACATACTATTTTTCACATCTTAAGGATGAACCACAGTTCTTAACAGCCAATGAATTATTTTTGAAGTATGGTTCACTCTTGCAAACTGATAACCCAGCAACCCACTTGTGTACAGAAAGGCTCAACAACAATATGCAATTCATCAGTCTTTTTTTAATAATGTTGTTTCAGCAACCAATATGATGTTATGGTAGGAATATGTAGAATAGACATGGACTTTAAGTTTCAGGATAAATGACAGTATGCTAACGAGCATGTTAATGTATAGAAGTGTAGCACAGTGGGAACAGATCACATTGAGTTAGAGACTATATTATTATGCTGGGTATATATAGGACATTTTTTTACAATGAAGGCTGTTTAAAATATAAATCACGATATCATTCAGATTAACATTGCTATGCTGACATGTTTTGACTTTTCATATTGTGATTTGGAAGCCTTTTGCAATCCTGCTGCTGAAAATTGCATTGCCTCCCAATTTATAATATTAAAAAAGCTTCTTAATCAGTTGCTGTTGCACAACAGCTCAATCCATTCCTGTGTCTGAGCAGCACTGCAAAGCGTCAACATTCAGCTGTTCTCTTCTCCCTAACCCAGCAGGTGAATGGGCCCAAAGCGCCTGTCAGATTGTTATGGTAGCAGGATAAATAGTAATGACTTGAATCCACCAGTCATCCATCAAGGTTATAGCTTGTCCCTGCATAGCCTGGATCCAAACATAGTAGTTTTACTGTAAAAAACTGAGTGAATGGTTAATTAGTCACACTTAAGGGGTTTAATTGAATAACCTTTAGCTCTATTCCAACATAGTGTTTATTTGTGCGAAAACAATAGACATACTGTGCTTTATTAAATCAATTAGCACACCAAATAGCGAGTAATGACATCTGGTTAAGGTTAGTTAGGGTGTATGAAGGTATTTAGGATGGCCAGACAATAAGTTTAGGTGCGTGGCCTCCTGCAGCAGGTGACAGAACAGGGCTGTCTGTCATCTTAATAAGACAGCAGCTCTAGTTCTTTCTTAGAGAGATAACATTGACACTGTGTAAAACTTACTTCAAAATACAGTTTAACCATAATCATCACAGACCTTGATGAAGGAGAAGATGGATTTAATTTTTTAAAAGTGGTTTGTCAGCTTCAATAAGCAATGGGGATGTAGGGTGAGAAAATTTCTCTCTCAGTCTATACCACAAGAAGTAAAAATATTAGTATAGGTCCCCTCTTCAATAAGTGCTGCTGGAATGGGGTAATGAATGTGCTTTTTTTTATATTTAAAGAGTAGACTTTAACACAGTGCAAAGTCAGCGACAAGGTGGATGGATGCCAAAGTTGCAAGTTATCCCAGACTCCTGATGTGCTTTTGTTCATCGCTGTATTAGACATGCAGTTTTCTAAATTGCATGAGGCTACCCCAGAGGCAGGCAGGAACTTCTGGAATACATGAAAATTGTGATCCTATGACATAATTATGATCCTACGACCAATTATTGCAAAATGACAGAAGTCTTGCTCAGTGTCCAACCTGCTACTAAAAGCAGATACTTCAAAACAATTAAATACTGATGACATTATGGAGTCACAAGATGAAATCCAGGACACTAGTAATGAAACAACAGAAAGTGCAGCATTGTGTAAAAATAAGCATTTTAGTTTAAGATTGGGCTTGGTATTGGCCTTTTCAGTTCTGTCACAGAATGCCAGGAGCTAAGAAGTAGCTTCACTACAATAATTTAAATCACAGCTTAATGCAACTGTTACAGATTTTGCTTGGATTTGTTGCCTGAGGAAGGAAGCGAGTCATCGAATCACAAGCATCTCATGGGATCTATTAGATAGGCAGTCCTTTATAATTTAGTGACTATTTAAGTTTGCTTGATTCCAGTGAATTTTCTTTCAAAAGAATATGTTTCTTAAATGTTTTATAATAGTTGTAAGGTGAGTGCTCTAAAGAAAGAAAGTTGTTTGTTGCGAACTGAACTGCATCCACTGTACCCGGTGCAGCTTCCTCTACATTGGGGAAACCAAGCGGAGGCTTGGGGACCGCTTTGCAGAACACCTCCGCTCAGTTCGCAACAAACAACTGCACCTCCCAGTCGCAAACCATTTCCACTCCCCCTCCCATTCTCTTGATGACATGTCCATCATGGGCCTCCTGCACTGCCACAATGATGCCACCCGAAGGTTGCAGGAACAGCAACTCATATTCCGCCTGGGAACCCTGCAGCCATATGGTATCAATGTGGACTTCACCAGTTTCAAAATCTCCCCTTCCCCTACTGCATCCCTAAACCAGCCCAGTTCATCCCCTCCCCCCACTGCACCACACAACCAGCCCAGCTCTTCCCCCCCACCCACTGCATCCCAAAACCAGTCCAACCTGTCTCTGCCTCCCTAACCCGTTCTTCCTCTCACCCATCCCTTCCTCCCACCCCAAGCCGCACCCCCAGCTACCTACTAACCTCATCCCACCTCCTTGACCTGTCCGTCTTCCCTGGACTGACCTATCCCCTCCCTACCTCCCCACCTACACTCTCTCCACCTATCTTCTTTACTCTCCATCTTCGGTCCGCCTCCCCCTCTCTCCCTATTTATTCCAGTTCCCTCCCCCCATCCCCCTCTCTGATGAAGGGTCTAGGCCCGAAACGTCAGCTTTTGTGCTCCTGAGATGCTGCTTGGCCTGCTGTGTTCATCCAGCCTCACATTTTATTATCTTGGAATCTCTAGCATCTGCAGTTCCCATTATCTCTGAGTCTTCACCAAACCATTTTTGACATCATGTGGAGGTGCTGGTGTTGGACTGGGGTGGACAAAGTCAGAAGTCACATTATACCTGGTTATAGTCCAACAGGTTTATTTGAAGTCACAAATTTTCGGAGTGTGGCTCTTTCATCAGGTGAAGTCTCACCTCCCCTGACAAAGAAGCAGCACTTCGAAAACTTATGATTTCAAATAAACCTGTTGGACCATAACCTGGTGCTGTGTAACTTCTGATTTTTGACATCGCTATGAAAAGAAAGCCTCAGTATCACATTTAAGAAATGACATACCAACAGGATCTATTGAATAAAAGAGGAAAAGTAAGCTTCTTTTTAAGCTTGTTTATTCATTAAGGAGATTTATACTTAACATAAAGGTTCAGGGAAGTTTGGAATATTGTCTGTAACTGATTTCAGCTTGGTAGAGTTCATCTAGATGCAAAGCTACTCAAAACAATTGCAGATTTACTTGGAGTCATGTTGCATGTCTGTTTATTTTTCAACAGTTTTATTTACTGCTGTCAGGATTTGGGTTACAAGGTATACTGTTTCTCATTTTTGAATGTGCAATTTGGCATGGCCCATTCACCTAACCTGCATATCTTTGGACTGTCTGAATAATAGATAGAGTAATCATTGAGCACGTAGAGAATGATGTCCTTATTGAAATCAAAGAGAGAAACTATTAAGACGTTTACAAATTAACATGAAGCATGCCCAACGTTTGCACAAGAAACATTATCTGGCACCTTTCAGCTCCTACTTGGATTTGCTTCAGAGCAGAAATAAAAACATTAGGAAAATCAGTTTTCATTACTAATGGACTCAAATAATTCCAATGTCCTAATTTGTTTTCTATTTGACGCAGTTACATTTGAGTTCTAATGTCACAAATCTGTTTTCAGACACTTTTCTATCTTCCTGTTCTTCCAATGTATTGCAATTTTCCATGATATAATTCCCAGGTGAGAGACCTTGTCTCAGTTCTGTCTACTATAATATATAAACTTCCAATGTACCAAATTATTTTCCATACCTTCCCATTACCTCAAAGGAAATATACTGTGCTGTTTTCCATTTTCATCATTATGTAGAATGTGAAGGTATTAAATCATTTCTCTCTTATTTTCCTTATGTAGATTCCTCTATATAGCTATAAAAGCCTTCATTAGAACGTCGATAAATAAAGACATTTCAAAGAAATGAACTAAGATATGGTTCATGTACAAGGCTCCCTAGTGGGTACAAAACACCTCACAGAAATAACTATTTTTATTTTCCAATCTTTATTGCATTATAACAAGAATTTTTTTCTCTTTGTTAAGTTTGCAAAATTAAAATCTAAACATTTCCTGTCACACACAGTCATCATGCAGCTTTATTGCTTTAAAAGATACAATCACTAAGAATTTCCATGACGTTCTCCCAAGTAGCTGTTATCATTTTGGCGGAAGATCAGCAAAATGGTAAGTAATTTGCATACAGCATCAGTTATCCTGCTGCTGAAGAGTGGCTAATCATGAGGGCTCCTGAGGAAATTCCTTTCACTTCCTTGAGATTGTTTAATTTTGATTTTTCAATCAGTGTTAGGGGATCAAAGTGAACAACAGTCTTCTTTCTGGTGAGACATTGCTGCAAATTCTCAGCTAATAAATTCACTGCTGAACCTCTGGTTTGCTGGTACTCAGCATAGTTTTAAACATGGCAACTGTTACCATCATCCAACCCAACCAAATCAGGGTTTTGTATTCATAAATGTTTAAAAATGTTGTAATAGCACACAAATCCTTTGCTTAGTGTAGATATGAGTCAATGAATAAGAAATGTATGCACTTTTAAGAAATGTCAGTTGAACATTTGATTGTGACAATATTAAAATTGCTTAAATTGTGAAACAAAGATATTCTGAAAATTACTTGAACACCTTCACAATACTTTCTAATGCTGCATTACATTGTTGTAAATATCATAAGCAAATAATTTTTGTTCTCCCATGTAGCAACCCATAGGATCATTTAGATCATAGGCCACACTGTCATTTACCCCAGTGCTTTAAAATGCTGAATTGAATAGGCCTGTCCTGAATTTCCTTTGCCCCCAGTTTTCCTTGGCAATATTGCAGATCCTCTCCTTCAAATCACCTTCTTCAAAGAGTCATTTCTTCTTTCTCAGAACAAACAAGATTTGAATTTGATTAAATATAATTGAGAACAAAAACAGGAGTTGCTGGAAAAGCTCAGCAGGTCTGGCAGCATCTGTGAAGAAAAAAATCAGAGTTAATGTTTTGGGTCCGATGGCCCTTCCTCAGACCTGAAATGGTGATTCTGATTTTTCCTCCTCAGGTGTTGCCAAACCTGCTGAGCTTTTCCAGCAACTTCTGTTTTTGTTCCTGATTTACAGCATCTGTAGTTCTTTCGGTTTTACATAAAATTGAGCCTGAATTAAGTGGCCTCCTGTGATCATAAAGACAGTTGAAAAGAAATGGATGGCTCATCACGTGCAATCGGAACTGACTTTGGTTTCAAACCACTTGCACCTGCCCAACCAGAATCAAAACAACATTCAAAAATGGTAAACGCCAGCCCTCAGTGAGATAACCACTCTTCCTTCTCCCAGCAATCAATCTTTGGAATCCTCTTCCAAACCAACTATGTTAAAGGTAGAGTAAAAAAATGGTCCATTTCTTTCACAAAGCTTCATGCAAGTAACATTTAGCTGCAATTAACTGTAAGCTTTTGACAAATTGATTTTGAATTCTTTTTCACTTCACGGCTATCCTTTATCTTTCATGGGATACAGGTATCTCTGGCCAGACCAGTATTTGTTAGCCATCTTCTAGTTCCCTATGAACTCATCAGCTTACCAGGTCATTTCAGAGGGCATTCAAGAGTCACCCACATTGTTCTGTGTCTAGAGTCACAAGTATGTCAGACCAGATGAGGAGAACAGGTTTTCTTCCTTGAAGGACGTTAATAGACCAGATGGCTTCTACAGTTACTGATGATATCTTCATGGTGACCATTGCTGATACAAATTTTATAATTCCAGATTTATCGATGAAATCTCCATTCTGCCTGGTACTATTGTAGGATTTGGTCACAAAGCATTAACCTGAATCTCCAGATGAGTAATGCATTGAAATTACCACCACCATCCAGAAGTGAGTACATGCAGAATGAGTTTAGAGTAAATTATGTGATTTTCTTTTCCTTTCAGATAAAAGAGAGGCCCTGCGATTATGGAAAAAATATAACACAACTATTGAGCCCATTCTTTTAAAATTCTCCTACGTCCTCTTTTAGTAGAGAATTTAATTGCTTTACATTGGAATTATAGGCTTTACTGAACCATTGCTAGAGATCATTAAACTCTATAGCAACAAGAAGGAGATGATCAAAAGTGATTGACATTTATGAAATCTAAGATAGTTCAATAGATAGAAAACCGGCTAGGTGGAAAGAGACAGAGAGTTTGCATGGAAGGAACAGAATGTAGATTGTCCGACAGTTAGAAACCTTATAGAACGAAATAAAAGGCTATAAAAATAGCAATAAGGCAGCTTTTTTATATGTTATGGATGTTGGTATCATTAGCTGGCATTTATTGCACAGCCCTAAATCCAAGAAATATGAATTACTGAGGAGAACTGTATACAGCATAATTTTAAAAACTAAATAGATGGAAAGAAAAGCAATGAATGCTAGAAATAAAATGACAAAAGTAGAGCAGCTGTGTATGTTTCATTTGTTTGCAGGATTTGTTCATTGAATTTTTCAAAGCTGTAAAGCACATTCAATACTGTCCTAATTCACAGACATCTTTTATTCTTCCTAAAGTTGTAGTTGTTGCTGACTAGGTCATTATTAATTCCCACCCCTAATTGCCCTGAAGAAGATCATTATGAGCTGCTTTCTTGAACAACTGCAGCCCTTAAGGTGAAAGGATACCCACAAATCTGTTGGAAATGAAGTTCCAGAACTTTGACTTAGTGATAGACGTAATGATCCCTTTAACGTTCTTCCTGGACAAGTAGGATCAGGGGCAGAAACCTGACTTGATAGATCATATTTACTTGTTTTCATTTTAATGAATCAGTCTGTCACTGAAACATAAGCACACAACTGTGCAGATTTTACTTTGACAATAAAGCTAAAGTTTATAAAAGGAAGAAATTAAGATAAAAATGAAATAATCCAAACTATCTATTTATAATACAAATTTAAAAGTAGTTAGACACACAGTACAAGTGTAGTCCCATCACCCCCAAAACAGTCCCTTGTAAGTTGAAAGGAAACAAAACAGGTTTTTGTATAGTACCCAAAACACCAATTGTACAATACTCATACTAGAGACACTGTATTTGGTACCACAGTTGTATTAAGTCACTTGTGATTTCAACTGTTAGATTGGAAGCTATCATACACCTGAGCCTCAATATACTAATCTTTAAGTAACCCTTCCAGGTTTAATCCCAATGTTTCTGGTTTGGGACTAACAATAACTCCTCACTCCAAGATAACATAGTTCACTAAATACCCTTCCCTTCTCGGAAACACTTTTCTAAACAGCTTTCTTATTCCAAAGGTCTTCACAGGACTCTCCCACTTAAAATCAAAAGTAAAATGAACAGTTTCTCTCTCTCTCTGTCTCAGCAATGGGCATTTCTGATAAGCTTCGAGAAGAAAAGTTCCTGAACTCTCTAACAAACATTGAAGCCCTGTTGTTTACCTTGCTGGGTCACAAAACAACAGAAGTCCATCAGTACTGCACAAAAACTATTCACTTTAAAGCCTTCAAAGGCTACTTTTAAAAGAAATCATTATGTCACAGGAATGCTTAAATGCTAATTATTAACTTCAGACATACAGAATCCTCAAAAGCTATTAAACTCAAGTAAAACAGAAACCAAAACTCATACCAAATTCCTTAAAAATAAACCCCATATTTACATCACACAAAGGAGGAAAGCTGCTATCATTCCTGTCAGGATGATGCGTGGCTTGGAGGAAAACTTGTAGTTGGTGATATCTCCGTCCACCTGCTGGTCTTATTCATTGAAGTGTTAGAGCTCATGAGCCTGGAAGGTGCTGCCTAAAGGAACCTTGGTAAACTGTTGCTGTGTATCTTGTAGATGGTATACACTACTGCCAGTGCGCAGCAATGGTGAATGTTAAAGTTTAGTTGCCTTGTTCTGGATGTCGTTGATAGAGATCTACTCATCTAGACATTTAAAGACTTGTGTCTTCTACTTGGTGGAAATGTTTTAAGGAATCAGGAGGTGAAGTACTCACTGCAACAGTTCTCAGCCTCTGACCTGCTCTTGTAGCCATTGTAATTATAATGGCTAGCCCAGTTCAGTTACTTGTCAATGGTAACACCCCAGAATATTGATAGTGGGGTTTAATGGTAGTATTGCCACTACATGTTAAGGGACAATGATTGAATGATTGGACAAAAAATGATTCTCCTGTTAGACATGGCCATTGCCTGGGACTTGTATGTTCTGAATGTTTCATGCCGATTATAAGCCCAAGTCTGACAGGTGTACATGTCTTGCTGCATTTAGACATTGATTTCTTCAACATCTCAGGAGTCATGAATAGTTCTGAACATTTTGCTATCAGCAGCAAAGTTCCCAACTTCTGACCTTCAGGAAAGGTCACTGATGAAGCAGCTGAAGATACATAGGTTAGGACGCTACCCTGAGAAACAGCTGCCAATGATGCTCTGTGCCTAAGATGGTTTGTTTCCAACAAGAACAAACATCCTCTTTTGTGGCATGTAGGACACCAGTGGACAGTTTAAAGCCAATTTTTACTGAGAACTAAAGGCCCTGTAACTGAATGGATTAAGCATGCTTAACAAAACAACTAAATTGACAGTGCAAAAAGAAATAAATATGTATGATCTGATTGCCATTTCACAGACATGGCCACAAGATGACAACTAATATCAGAACGTTCAATGATACATGATGTTTATTTATGACAGGAAGGTAAGAAAACGTGAAGGATTACCTCTACTAATAAGGGATGAACTTGGTATAGAAGAGAGAGATGACCTTCGTTCTGAAGATAAAGATGTAGACTCAGATTGTGTAGAGATGAGAAATAGCAAAGGTAAGATGACTAGCTTCCTCACTGAACATGAGTTGTCAGGGCAGTACAGAGTCCAGTGCATGACCACCAGCCTCTGTTACAGGTTTGGGGGAATTGGGGGCGGATGGAATGCTCAAGTTGACATGTGCTCTGTTCTCCGTTGACGTGATGAAATCTCATAATAACCTCATAGTAAGGCATCCCTAGTTAGCAGCAATCATTAAATGATTGAATATCACATTTAGTTGAGGGAGAGAACCTATGACTACTGTTTTAAAATTTGAATTAAATTTAAATAAGGCTAATTACAAGTGAATGGACATCTGGACCTCAATTGCACACCTCCCAGAATTGAATAGCAGAGTATTCCTTTGAAAAACTGATAGAATGAACATTTGCCACCAACGACATGTTGAATCATTGATTCTGTACTCTCACTTGCAAGGCAATGTAAGAGTGGATCATTTGTGTGTGAGCAGAGGAGATATCACAATTCCTGTTCATTGCTTATAGCCTCAGCATTGTTCATGCTGAAAATGTGAGAGTGTAAATGTTTGGCTGAAGTCATCAGTCGCAGTTCAAGGAGCTGAAAGTTTTACCAGTTCATCTTCTGAAAGTTGAGCGTCCTCCTCTTCAGAGGTGGATGTGGAGTTGAGGTTCTCTGCCTTGGACCTCTTCTTGATGTAGGTTCTCTCAGCGCCATTAGTGCCTGTCTAAGAAAAGAGTGGCAATTAATTGTGTAAAAGAAATAAGAGCCTGTGCAAATTAATACTGAATGAACCTTTTTCGTAATAGGTAAGCAGCACAACACGGTAAAACCCATGAAGTTGTCCACATTCCCGTGAGTGGTTACACTATTCCCTGGACAAGTCAAATGCTTTCTCCTAAAATAGAGTGAGGGGCCTTACGTCCACCACCCCTCTGCCAGTCTTGGCCCTTTTGCCCCAGTTGTGAGACATTTAATAAAGCAAAAGGAGAATTGAGTGTGATGGATTTGGATGGAGGAGCCATTGATGCAGGGCAAGAGAAATGGTGAGGTGTTTCCAGTGAGTAAGTAGGAAACAAAGAAGGCAGTAAGTGTTTGTACTTTGGAAGGGTGAGACGGGGGTGGGCCATTGAAGAGGTATACTGCATGCAATAATGAGAGTGTTAGTCCATAAGCCTTGGGGAGAAGTCTGTACACTCAATGTGGAGAGTGAATGGTTGCCCTGTGGGTGTGAGCTAGCAAAGAGAAGATATTAACATTTAAACTGTGGAGCACAGAAGGTAGTAGATGGTGGTCCTGCACGGGTTGATGTTCCTTTCAGTCCAGGCTGCTGTCTTGGTCCAGGCAGGCTGAGTGTAATGGCATATCTTCCCTTGTTGAGCTGCAGGAAAATGGACGGTCCTCCTCTCCCAACTCCATTTACCAGCACCTCAAATTCCCTGCCCACAAAGTAGGGAGCTAGCTCCTCTTTCTGCGCCATTTTCCCATGAATAATGCAGGAACACTACAGCTTGAGGGGCAATCTCAGGCGTACTGTGCCTGACATCTTGTGTAGCTGGGGTATCAGTGTGATGCTAGTGACGTGATTGTCATAAAGTCCCAGTAAGGGTGAGCACTCTTGCCACAGAATTCCTTGAGGAGATGGGCACTAAAGATACCGGGTGTGTAATTAGTAACAGAATGGAGGAGGATTGTGAGAGAGAAGTGAGTATGGGTGACAACAGACCAACTGCCATGAATCTCATTAGGAAACCACTTTGCAAGCAAATGGGAAAATTCAGCTCTCCTTTTGTAATACTGCTGCTTGAACTCCTTCAATCACAGACATAAAAACAGAAATTGCTGGAAAAGCTCAGCAGGTGTGGCAGCATCATCAGAGAGAAATCAGAGTTAATGTTCTGGGTCCAGTAGCCCTTCCTCAGAAGCCCCAATCACAGGCTTCTCTCTCCTGCTGCTTGAGAGACAGCAGGTATGACTAGAGGCTGGGATCGAGGGAACCTGTGACTGGAGGAGCTACAGCAAGAGCAAGAGAGAAACAGGAGGAGAGAGAGTAAAGAGGTAATGCGACTCCGGCAATGTGTGCGACAGTGTATGTATTATGCGTGCGTAAAAGAGGGAGAGAGAACATGAAAGCAGATGATAGAGAAGAAGGTGGCCAGAGTGAGTGAGAAGGTGTGTGCAATAAACAACATTCCTCAATTTCACATTTATGGCTTATTTGTATAGATCTATACCAATAATTTGCCTACCTTTCTCTTAAGAAAAAACATCCCTTTTCCTTAACCTTTGCTTTAACCTGGCTTTTAAATTTAGAAAAAGAAGGAAAACTTATCTTCTCGTTAAGAATTGGTCTCAATCAGTTAGCTCAGTTGGCTGGATGGCAGAGTCACACCAACAGCGTGAGTTCAATTCTCACACTGGCTGAAGTTACCATGAAGGACTCTCCTGTCCACTCACCTGAGGTGGGTTGACCGTCAGGTTGAGCCACCACCAGCTATCTGTCTGGTGAAAGATCAGCCCTACAGCAACTTTTTTGTCATTGGTATCAATCAGCAGACTTTAGGACCGAAAAGCCTCTGTCTTCTGATTGGCTGGCAGCTTCTGGTGACCCTATCACCAATATTGTGGTGTCTGATAGGGCAAGACACTTGCCCTTGTCTACCTGGTAGCTCCTAAAGGCCTTTGTGGTGGGTCTTCTAGTGAGCGATCTTACCAGTGGAATGGCAATGTTAATTGTCGCCTAACACACTTGCTCTACTTTTAATACAAAAAAGGGAGACATCTCAGTCACAGTTTTGTTTTCTATTTTTCTTGGGATTTTCTTTAAATGTACATAAATGTGTGTCTGTATACCGACTTTTCTTGGTTTTCAATGCGTGTATTTAAATTAAAAAAGAATTGAAGTGTGGGAAATATTGGGACCCCAGTTGATTCAGATAAGCCCAAGCTTCTGGTTTGTTTTAATATCAACCACTGGGAGAGGATGTCGATGAGGTGGGTGGTAGTGTGAGCTGTTGGGGTGTTGGTGAATAAAGGAGCACTGTTTAATTCTTGTTGGATTCCTGGCAGCCTGCCCTCCACTAAGTCGCATATTGCATCAATATCCTATACTAGAGGCTTAGAGTGAGTTAACAAATTCCTGTGTTGAGAGCAGTTTGATTTCTGACTTTGACCATAAGATCTAAGGAGACCCTAAAAATCAACTTTGAAATAAAATAGAAATTTTAGCAAGAGCCCTTGAAAAGAAAAAAAAAGTTGTGCCATGCTTAGCATGTGATGCCAGAACATTTGAAGTGCAGTCACAATGTCAGAAAACTAGAATCTAATTTGTGCACAGCAAGGTCCCAGAAATAATAATGTGTTAAAGACCAAATGTTGAGTGAGAGAGAAACAATAACTAGAAGATAACTTCTCTGTTCTTGTTAAAAATAGTGCCATGAGATATTTGCATGCAGCTGGGAGACCAGACAGCATCTCAAAGGCAATATCTCTGACAGGGCAGCACTCCCTTTGTATTTCAAAACAGAGTCTATGCAGAGTTTTGTCCTCAAGTAGCCCAGAGTGAAATATAGACCTCAACCTTCTGATTCAAAGATGGAAGCCTGACCAACTAAGCCAAAGCTGCTGATTATTAAGTGTGCAATTTCCTCATAAGCAATACTCTAAAGTTAATATATGAGAAAATAGATTGATTGGAATTGTCAGAAAGTACCCCAGAAAGTGCTAGAAACCATTACAGAGTTCTGTGGGATAAATTTTTATTACATTTTATTCTGCTCATGGATAAAGCATCACCTCAACAGCAGTAATTTTAAGAAATAATGCAATGATTGTGATGATATCAGCCAGCTGAAAGTCATAGAATACGAGTTCCCTGCTTGGAGCTGTGAATCTAGGGCAATCGGAGACCCCTGGCTGACAGATATAATGGGGAGTATCAGACAATCTGAAACTCTGATAGCTGACTCTGAGGGAGCTGGACCAGTGTAAAGGACTTTCCAGATGTGAATAAATGGTGACTTGGTGATGGGATACTGGCCTCTGTGCAGATATTTAAGTGGTGACAAGAGTAAAGCATGATCCTGAAGAAGCAGGTTGAGCTAAGCATTTTTTTACATCATATCTTTGTTTGGGAAACTTGACTCATTCAAACCTGCTGTCAAGGACTGGGCTCAGTATGTGGAAAGAATGCGTTATTTTTTGCAAGCAAATGACATTGGAGCAGACAGAAATTCTGACAACCTGAGGAGCTATAGCATTTCCTGTTGTCAGGAGACTAACTTTCCCTGAGGGACCAGATACTAAAACCTTTCACAAATTGTTGGCTATAGTTAAGAAATATGATGATCCCAAGCCTCGTCAAATTCTGAGATGCTAACATATTTACTCAGCAATTCAAGAACCTGGGGCATCTGTATCAGAACTTTTGATGAGGTTGAGATGACTGGCAGCAGCCTGTGACTTTGTTTAATCCTGAATGAGATACCTAGAGGCCATTTGGTATGTGGGATTAATGATGTAACTATACAAAAATGTCTACTAGCTAAACGCAACTGGGCTTCAAAGAGGTACTACAACTGGCATTAAATTAAAAGTGGAAAATGTGGCAAGTGGAATGAATTGTAGGATATTCCGATGGAAATGGACACACTCACCAGGTCAACTAAGCTTGGGGGACGCCACTTGAGTGAAGGCAACTGCATAGCCTTCCTCAGTCATACCTTGATCAGAAGAACTCTAGGTCAGCCCACTGAAAAACCCCAAGCCTCGGCCAAGTGATTAAAATTATCTCCAAGATCCTGGCCTGCAAGCCATTGTAGTTACTGCCAGTATGTGGACTCAAGACAGCCAGAGTCCTACAGGAACTAAATTGAATGTGATAATTCATTGGCTGGTATCGAGGAGAGTTCATACTCTGGAAAGTCTACCTACATCTGGTTTGGAGCAGTAAAATTGCTTAACAACATCAAAATCAGAACCAATCAAAATAAATGTCTGGTTAGATGGTCATCCAGTTCGAATCAAGATTTACATTGGCACAGCCGTATTAGTGATCACAAAAAGTTTTTAACAAAATTCACTCTGGACTTCAGACCATAAGTTTGTCTAAGAGCTTGGCTCAGCTGAGAACCTATACCAGGGAGCCTTCCCAGATTAAGGGAACAGCTTTGATTCCAATCTGTTATAAAAATCAACTGGGTCAGTTGCCAGGGATTGTAGTAAAACACTCGGGTCCAAGCTTAATGAGGCTAAGTTGGTTGCAAGAGATTCACTTAGTTGGCTCAATATTTTCCATTAGAAAATAGCTGCCTGGGTGAAGTCCTACTTAAATATCCAGACATCTTCCGGGAAGGTCTAAGGATTATCAGAGGAGCAAAGGCTACCTTGCATGTTGAGAAGGAAGCAATTTCACGATTCTGCAAGGTCCACCCAGTGCCATTTGTCTTATGGGCAAAAATCAGAAAGTTTGGTGATACACAACACGATGGAGGTTATTGTCAATTTGAAGGTGAAACTTCGTCTCCAGTAGGACTGTGCGGTGGTCACACTTACTGATAATGTCGTGGACAGATGCATCTGCACCTGGCAGATTGGTAAGAATGAGGTCAAGTATGTTTTTCCCTGTGGGAATTTTCCAGAATCTAAGAACTCCCAAAAGATTATGACCAGTGCATTCACTATAGCTGTAGTTATTTCCTTTAATAACTTAGGATGTATCCTGTCAGGTCCAGGGACTTATCAGTTTTCGCGCCATTAATCTCCTAATAATTTTTCTCTAGTGATAGTTATTGTGTCTATTTCCCCTCGTTCTTTTGTCATTTGATTATTTAGTAGTTACACAGTAATATTCATGTCTTCTACTGTGAAAACTGATACAGAGTAATTATTCAACTCCTTTATCATTTCCTTTAATGAGCAGCCACTAGACTGACCAGATCCCTGACAGCTGTGTTTGCAGCTCTCCAACAGACATTACATGATTCCTCTGGCTGCTTGCACTGTTCCTGTAGGATTGGCTGTTTCCCACTCCCTAGACTGTAGTCAGACATATCAACTCACTGTGCCTGGCCCGAGCAGGTGATTGATCTTGGCCAAGCTTCTAGCCTGTATTTGGACTATCCCTGTGGCTGATGGCAACAGGATCCCCTAAATCAACAGACCCCAACACTTCTCCTTAATGGTCTGAGATCTTGCTACCATTCACCATGGTCATTTGGCTGAATAAACACACTGCAGCTGGCACACCTGTAAATGTTAGATTGACACCTTGATATTCCATACAGCAAGAAGCTCCTCTCATCACTCCAGACCCCACATGATTGACAAATAGCCTGTCCATGTGTCTGTGCTAAAGAGCATATCATAATGAATGGAGTGGCAGCCTTCAACTCTGGCTAACACACTAACAAGTAAGTTAAGGCAAAGAAGTTGTGAGCATGTGGGTGGATGCTGCGAGGGTATGCACTAAGAGAACAGGTGAGCAGTCTTGAGATGCAGTTTGATCCAGCCTGTGAGCAGGTGTTTGTCCTTGCTCACAATGTGTTCTTGCAGCAGCTTTTCAATACTAGTTGCTGGTGCACGCTGAAATGCAAGTTGGTGCTTCATGAGAGCCCCACAAGTAGATTGGAGAGGTGCCATGATGATCATGAGGGGTTAGCAAATCTCTGGTGCCAAAGTCTAGAGATAAGGAGTGCATGTGTTTGGTGCTCATGGAGATGGTGCTTGGTGCTGAGCAACATGTAGGCTCCTCTCAGCCAAAGGTGTGAGGAAACCATTGGGAACCCGCTCTGACTTCCATGTCGAGAATTCTTGATGTCTCACTCATTCAGCATATTTGGTGAAATAGGAAATTAAATATTCATGAGGTGAGTTGTGATCCCATAAGGTGTTTATTTAGCAGTAATTCTCCTTAATAGTTAACTCTTCTGCTGAACAAAAAACTTGATATGCTGCTTGGCAAATGCATAAAAATGCATAAAGTTGTTCCCAATGACAAGTTACCTTTCACTGGATTTCGCTATCTGATTCTGCCATAAATCTTGTCATAGCCCACAGTGTTCAATAAGATTCTATTTGCAGTTTCCTTGCTCCCAGATAGGAAATAGGCACCGAGAATCCATCAATGGGCAGAATGAACCAAATGGTCAGGAATTTATTGTGCAGCGGAGCCCTAAAAAGTAAGATTCCATTGCCAACCCAATGTATACACACTTGTTTCTCCTTTCACAACAATGGGATTTGAGAATTGAATTTGCTTTATCTTGTAGACGTGGGACATTTGATGTATTTAAAACACATTCCTGCATTATATCTTGAAGGCTGATTTAAATTGAACTGTGACTGGACACATTCCAAAGATTAGGAAAACCCAGCAGTGTAAAGGGGGCGACAATAATCATTTTACAGCCCTTTTCAAAGACCAGGCGAAGCAGGAGGACTTCCTCTGGGCCCCTAAAGAAATCTTCAGCATGCTTTATTGGTTACAGCCTCTCTCTAGCTCCACCATTAATGTGACCTCTGCAGCCTTCCTTGCCCTGAATTGCATAGCACTGCTGTGTCTTCCTGCTGCTGACTTTTCACACCGGCAGCTGGCAACCAACCCCTCAGCCCATTTGTTTGGGAAGGGAAACCGAGGTAATAAACAAGACAATAACTGGATGACAAATACAGACATGGGTTGCACTGTGGTTCAGTGATTAGCACTGCTACCTCACTGTGCTGGAGACTGGGTTCAACTCCAGCCTTAGGTAACTGTCTGTGTGGAGTATGCATGTTGTGCCAGGTATTCCAATTTCATCTCACAGATCAAAGATGTGGGGGTTAGGTGGATTGGCCACACTGAAATTGTCTGTTGTGTTCAGGGATGTGTAGGCTAGTTGGATTAGCCATGGTAGATGTTAGAGGATATGTTTAGGAGTGGGGGGGGGTTGGTCTGTGTGGAAGGGCAGTGCAGACTTGATGGGCTGAATGATCTCCTATTGCACTGTAGAGTTCAATGATTCAATGACATCAAGAGTGGAGGATTTTTAAATATTAGAAGAAATTAACAGAGTGAGACAGGGACACTAGCACGTTCAGTAGCCTTCAAATATATCTGCAAGACTGGGTGAGAAGTATCCCAGGTATTTGAAGAAGGCACGGAAGGAGATGTATGGAGGCCTGGCAGTAATTTTCAGTTTTTCTGGAAACTGGTCCGATCTTAGAGGATGAGAGAATTGTTAATATTTTTCCATTATTTGAAAAAGACAGGAAAGGATAAATCAGGAAATTACAAGTCGGTTGAACTAACTTGAGTAGTAGGGATGTTATCAGAAAAAATTCTGACGGACAAAATATATCAACACTTGGAGAGACACAGATTAATCAGGGATTCTCAGCATTGTTTTTGTTAACAGACGGTCGTATTTGACAAAATTGACATATTTGATCCAAAACTTTGAGGAGTTTGACAACATTTGTTGTTGTCTATGTAGACTTAGCAACAGTTTGATAAGGTCTCTCATGACAGACTGGTCAAACAAAATAAGAGCCCATAGGGTCCAAGGCAATATGCCAGGTTGGGTTCAAAATTGGCTGGGACACACTAAGCAGAGGATGATTGTAGACAGATGTGTGTTATTGGAAGTTAATTGCCCTTGGGTTCCGTAGGACTTGGTGTTGAGGTCGTTGCTGTTTGTGATGCATGTTGGTGATTTGTACTTAAGTGTCAAGGATATAATCAAGAAATTTGCGAAGATATGAAAATTGGAAGCATGACAAATGGTGGGGTTAGTTGTAAACTGTAGCGATGATATAGATGGAATGTTCGGTAGCAAATGGAGCTCAACCTAGAAAAGCAATGAAAGGATACACCTAGGGAGGGCTAACAAGGCAAAGATTACGCTCTGAATGAGAGATCAAGTGAATCGTAGTGTGCATATCCACTGATCCTTGAAGGTAGTAGGGCATGTTGGTATTTGGATGCCTGTCTTTCTTAGCCAAGGCATAGTATACAACAGCAAGCAAGGAGGTTATGTTGGAACTATATAACACATCAGTGAAGCCACCACTGAAGCACTGTGTGCGGTTCTGCCACATTATGGGAAGGATTTGCCTTACATTAGAGGGAGTGTAGAGGAGATTTACAAGGATGCTGCTTGTGCTGGAGAGAGTGAGATCTAAGGAAAAATTGGATCAGCTGCGATTGTTTTCCCTGGAGCAGAAAATATTGAGAGGGGATTTTCAAGAGGTGAATAAGGTTATGAGGAGCATAGGAAGGCATATTTTCCATTAGTAGAGGGTTCAGTCACCAGGGGATGTAAATTTAACATAAGAGATACAAGGCCAAGAGGAGATTTAAGGAGAACATCTGTCACTCAGAGTTTGGGACCTCAGTACCTGAAAGGGTGGTTGAATCAAAAACCCTAGTAATACTTAAGCAGCATTCAGATACTATTTAGCCTTCAGGGCTTTTGGACAAAAGTTTGCAAATGGATCTAGTGTAGTTAGACCTCTGTTGATGATTCAGATACTTCGGACCAAATTGCCTCCTCTGTGCTGTAATCATCTAGTCTAATTCCTCACCAAGGACCATGCTCCAATTAGACACTTAGGAGTTGACCAGCAAGCTTTTTGGTGAATCATATGCTTTGATACTGAAATCCTGCCTGTCAGAGGCTGCTAACCAATCAGAGGCCGCTAACCAATCAGAGGCCAACAGCCCTGAGTCCTAGAGACTGTCATTGGAGGCCCGAGCGTTGGGACTTTGAACAGCAAGAAGGTAATTGATTTTCCTCGAGATGGGGAGAGTTGTCAGAGGTAAGGGCAGGGCCAATCTCCAACACCGAAGGTAGATTAAACTAGTTTGACCAGTCAGGAAATCAGCCTTTCCCCTCAGATAGTCAGGTTATTGGAAAAGTGGTGGTCCTTAAGTGGTTGATAATTGGTCATTTAAGGCTTTAATGGATGTTGTGTTGAGAAGGTGGACCTGAGACCCTGCATTTCATTGCTGAAGTGGTAAGAATGGGATGAGTATTTTTTCACAGCCAAACTTAATTATCCTTCTCACGAACCTCCTTGATATCTCCATGAAAAGGGAAATTTATATCCCGTTATCGGGATTTTTCATGCCATCTTTGAAAATTTAAACATCTAGGTGAATACAATGGCTAGATCTAAAGTGACCTGGAATGTTTTGAAGGGTGAATTAATTAGTTCATCTTCTCTCACTTTATTCATTAGTTTATCCAAGTGATCACTGCTGTACAGAAAATAAAAAGTACAATTGGTTCTAAGAGATAGCAAGACGTGCAGATGCTGGAGCCAGAGGTAACACAATGTGGAGCTGGAGGAACACAGCAAGGCAGGTCACATCAGAGTAGCAGGAAAGTTGATGTTTTGGGTCAGGATCCTCCTTTAGAAATAACAGGCAGAGAGAAGGGACCTTGGAAATAAATAGAGAGGGGAGAGTGGGGCTGGGGAAGGTAGATGGGATGGTGATAAGCAATTGCATGTAGGGAGTGGTGGGGATTGGTCAATTAGGTGGGAATGAAGATGGACAGATTGTGTCAGGTTGAGGAGGCGGGGTGAGAGGGAGGGTTGGACATTTGATAACTAGTGAATTCCATGTTTAGGCCATTGGGATGTAGGTTCATGAGGGGAAATATGAGGTACTGCTCCTCCAGTTTGTGGGTTGTGTCATTGTGACACTGGAGGATGCCCAGGATTGACATGTCACCCAGGAAATGGGAGGTAGAATTAAAATAGTTGATGACTGGAAAGTGTTGTTGCTTGTCTCGTACAGAGCGCAGATGGTCCACAAATTGGCCTAAGAGTCTCCGCTTGGTCTCACCGATGTAGAGGAGGCCACATTGGGAGCAGCAGATGTGCAACCTGACTATTTATTTCAGAGCTCTCTTCCCCCTCCCTCATTTCTGAAGATGGGTCCTGACTTGAAACACCAGCTTTCTACCTCCTTTGATGCTGTCTGACCTGCTGTGCTCCTCCAGGTCCACACTGTTATTTAAAAATGTTTCTAAAATCTCTTCTGTTTTACCATTTTACTGCTTTTGATTCAAATGTTTTGATTTGCTGCTGTTAAACAAATATGAGCTACGAAGTAAGATGGAAACATATTATGGCCAAGACCTTTTAATACAATATAATGAGAAGACCTATTGTCCTATTGAAGCCAATAAGTTGGCAGTTAACTATTCATTAATCATTTTACACATGTGCTGAAAGTCAAAATTACCCTGATTAAGTCTTCAGATCTGTGTTACATGTCTCTGGTGTCTTTATGCTGCTGGTTCATTGCCCTATATTTTTCTTTTCCTTTCCCTATTTTGGTTTTTTTCAGCTTTCCTTTGGAGCTGCTAAGAATGGTGGATAATATAATGTGGTACAGCAGGAAAGTGTGTGCCAAGAAGGTGTGGTGCAATTTCTGGTGAATGTTTTGAGAAAATATTGTTGCTTCGCTTCATTATGTGCCAACCCATCAGCTACTATGTCTTATCTTTTCCCCCTCATAACTTTGACAATCACTCCTAACTACAATTTTATTCTCTTTACCATCCCTAAGCTTACCTATCTCTAACATATCTCATGTTCCTGAAAAGACCCACTCAATCGCACATTACAGTCAAAGTGTCAAAATATTGTCCACTGGACCCAGCAACTGTATCAACTGCAACATTATTAATTCATTGCTTGAAGTGAGTGGTAAATTAATGAATTTGTTGATGTGAATAAGTCATCTTCCTAACTTACAAACTCATAAGCATCTGCTGCTGATTCTTTAAATTGGCCACAGGTTAAAGTGATCTGCAAAACAACCTTTCTAAAACATTGTATTAATTGTGGAGAGTCAGGAAGGGGAATGTGAGAGCTGAAGAGACAATGCCAAATCTTGAAAAAACTTTCAGCTACAATTAGGGCAAATACTGAAGGTGACATTAGCAGGGCTATGAGGAAAGGACAGTGGATTGGGAACAGTTAACTTGCTCTTGCAGAGAACTGGCATAAACATGATGCAATAGGATGAATAGTCCTTTTCTATTCAGTTGGTTAACTCAAGTTGATTTGGCAGCTTGTTTGTGATGCTCTGTGACACCATCAGCCTAGGTTCAATTCCTATTGATTTTGATTTTATTGTCATGTGCACCAAAATAAAGTGAAAAGCTTTGTTTATGAGCGATACAGACAGATCACAGCAAGCAAAAGATGTATAGATTCAAAAGACTTAGTGGCTCACCGATTACATTATTTGAGGCTAGAGTCCATTCAACAGTCTGAAAACAGCTGGAAAGAAGCTGTTCCTGAACCTGCGTGTGTGTCTGTGTCTGTGTGTGTGTGTCTGCGTGTTCTGGCTTCTGTATCTTTTGCCTGCCAGAAGAGGTTGTACGAGGTCATTCCCAGGGTGTGATGTGTCTTTGATGTTGTCTGCCTTTCCATGGCAGCAGGCCATGTATAAGAGCCCACAGATGGGAGATTGACTTCCGTGATGGTCTGGGCTGTGCACATCACCTTCTGTAGTTTCTTATGGTCCTGGACAGAGCAGTTGCCGTACCAGGCCACTATGCACTCGAACAGAATGCTTTCAATGGTTCACCTGTAAAAGCTGGTGAGGGACCTCGTGATCATGCTAAATTTCCTGAACTGCCTGAGGAAGAAGAGGCATTGTTGGCTGAGGTCAACATAAAGGCTCTGTCTTTTCTACCTCACCTGAGATGCAGTGACCCTCGGGTTAAACTCTCTACCAGTTGGCTTTTTCCAGTGACAGGACAGTCTGTGGTGATTTTTGCTTCCAGTGTATTCCTGTGTAGTAACCAGTCTTTGATTCTTTGAATTATTATGGAAGTTATTCCTCCTGCTTTATAGTTTTTTTTTAGTGTCGTTTATCTGCTAATGTTTATTTGCTATGAACATTTATACTAAGCAAAATAGAATAATCCAACCACAATTAGTATGTCAGATATGGTATTGTTTTCTGTCAGTATAATTTTTTTAAAAGCTCTGTATGGAAGACATGGAATCTGGATCATCCACATTGCATGATTTTCTTTTCATTTCCTTGAGAGCACAGACTAGATAACCACCAGGGATCAAGGTGCTTGGTGAGATTTAGACAGTTCACATGTGAAGGAAATCAAACCAGATAACCCATTATTTAAACAAGTGAGATAATTCTTTATTGTTATTAACTTTAATTTATAATAGACACAGGTGGCCCTTCAAAGCTTCCAACGGCTTTAACACATATTTACACTCACTGAAACATTGGCTGGATTCCATCTTGAAAACATTTAAATTTTAATTTGCATTGACTCATGTCCATTCCAGTCTCAGACAGAATTACTGAGGTTGAGCAAAATTTTCAACATGGCAATTTGATGTAGCTACTTTAATAAATGTTAAAAATTGCAATTTTCCTGTGTATGGTAATAAAATCAGATCTTACAAGTTTAATTTCACATAGCAAGCCACGGTCCTGCCTTGGCTAACAATGCCATCGGAAATGTGGAGTTATGCAAAATTAATCTACATTTTAGAGTCCGCTTGAGTGTGATAAATGCCACTAATAAACTTAAAAATGTGGTCTATAGAAAAGTTTTCTGTGTTCAGATTCCAGTCAGTGAATGTTGTCAGGGATGAGGAATGGAAACCACACACTTTCTTGAAGACTTATAGTAATCACAAAATGTATACTTTTGACTCAGAATAGATTTTGCAGTGATCAGGTATCATTTCTTTCATGTTATTTGTATTATGAAGCTCATTTTTACTCTCATGATTTTGCACGTTAAATTATTTGGTCTAAAACTAATACAACTAATATTACAACTATTGTGCCCATTTTAATTTAGTTACTATAAAAATAATATGGTTAAGATATAATAATTGCCAGAAGCACTACAAGCTAAGTCCCATTAACTTGCTTTATTGCTGATTTCAAATATTAGATAGTTTCAGAGCATAACAGCTGGAATGGCGCATAACCTACAATCCAAAAACAGGCTATTCAGTCCAACTAATCCATGTTTCACACTAACCTCATTTCATTCTACTCGACAATTCCAATTCCTTTCTTCCTTGTGCATTTCAGCGGAAACTAGGCAAACAGAAGAGGTGGACGAAACATAGAAGGATACAAGTGTGTTTTGATGAAGGAAGTTGGAGGAGGGTTATGTGAGGCCTAAAAGACACAATTGATCTGCTGAACCTTTTTCTTGAAATAGCTCACAAGACCTGAATTATCTACATTGATCCAGTGCAATTCCCTGACACAATAGCTGCAGTTTAGCCTTGGCCAGGCAGAAGTACATTTCTATCGTGCATTCCTCCTACCTGGTTGGATTTGGAACAGCGAGAGCCAAGAGCAAGTAGTGTGCAAAGATAGAATGTGGACACTTCTTCCAATCATTAAAAAATAAACAATTTTAAAGAGGGAAGAGGAGATTGTAGCCAATTTGAATTAAAGTTAAGTGGATGCCTAGAATGACTGGTTACAGGAAGTCTCTGAATATCATGTTAACGGAGTTTGATAGTGCGCTGAGTTAACATGCCATGTGGTATCCAATTAAAAGTCCATGAAACAGTCCGTTTTAAGGAACCTCATTTCAGTTCATTCTAGAGTCAGGCGTACAATACATCCTATGTATCAGCTGAAAATTGAATATGATCACCTCCTCGTAACAGCAACCAGCATGAAGATCCATTTTTAGAATGTTTGTTCCAAAAGTAGAAGAAAATCCCAGTTGCACTATTTCCACATTATTAATAGTAAGACAAAACTGGCATGACTTTTTTTTATTAACATCGCCATTTTGACTTCTTAATTAACAGTGATCAACCTGAGGGTCTGAATGGCCTGCTTATCTTCCTTTGCCAGTGAGTCCTTCTCAATGATTACATTGGACTGTGACTATCTGAAGTATGAGCTGATACTGAGTGACTTCAAACAGTTTGAAAACATATATCAGTTTCAATCTGTCCCTTGCAGCGTAAAGAAAGCTTAAGTCTTCCAGATCACTAATTTTTTAACTTTGCATTTCTAAATTCACAAGTCCCATTTTGTAAATCCAATTCAAATATTTATACTACAAATAATCTGTTAACTGGACACTGACAAGCTTTTATAAACTCCACCGCATTGAACAAGAAAACATCATAAATGTGCACTGTTTCAGCTCCATATATCTTTACATCTCAGTAGGGACACATTAAATGGCTTCTGCACTTTGCTGTCTCAGTTGAAAGGGGAAGCAGTTAAATGTCAGACTATAATACAACTTGACTTGTCCAAGGCAACTTCCATTATCTCTACCTCCCCCCTTCCCTGGAGAGAAGTGGTTTAATTTCCTGTCCTGGGCCAGAGTCCACCATCACATGTTTGTGTTTCTCACCGAGCAGCACAAAGTGATGAAATACGACATCTGGCTGGGGACCGATTTTTGAAGAGGTAAATTAATTGTGGGTCCCTTGAGTCCAAGCAGAGAGTAATGAAGGCCAAACAGGCCAGGATTAGCTCTCCATCTTTCTGATTTAGGTCATTGTGTTAACCCTGTGTAGTTATGTTATCAAAATGAAATACTGTAATCCCATAGCGAAAATACAGTTGTTGAGTTTCTTACAAAAGTATTCTTCCCAATGACAATGTGAACATTTAATATTTGTGTTCAGTTACAAAGATTGGGTTAACCCTTTGAAAGTCTAGCATTGTAAATGCTTTGATCTTAAAGCAGCTTGAAATTTCAAGTTTGCAGCTGAGCTTTGGAGCAATGAAGATGACAGAGTAGCTCTATCTTTTGTTTTTGTTGTGAGCTGGGATATTGCTTTACAATTGAGCCATGTCTTAAATAAAAAGTGAGAAAACAGTAAAACATTGTACAGGAGATGGACAATTTTCGAAATT
This sequence comes from Stegostoma tigrinum, assembly GCF_030684315.1. Lineage (NCBI taxonomy): Eukaryota > Metazoa > Chordata > Chondrichthyes > Orectolobiformes > Stegostomatidae > Stegostoma > Stegostoma tigrinum. The sequence continues at coordinate 37,265,304 of NC_081365.1, forward strand.
AAGGCCGTAGTCACTCTAGTAAATGATATGATTATATAGTGAATGTCACAATAATTGTGGTGTATGGGATAATTAATTAAGGGACTGCTGTATGAAAGGATAATTTTTACATTCCAATAAGCCTAAATGTAACAAGTACTGTTGTAGGACACTGTAGCATTGCCCTACCACAGGAAATAAACTAACACCTGAGCTGATTTTAAGGAGAAATCTGGACAAATAATGAAAAGATTTGGAACTTATTGCAGGCACAGCATTAGCAAGGTTTCTTTGAACTACTTAGGCAAAGATGAAAACAATAGTTTTCAGAGTGAGAAGAAACAGTATGAATTTCACCTTATCTCTCACTGTCCTAAGTTTACATTTTTTAAAAATTCATTCACGGGATGAGGGGTGTTGCTGGCTCGGCAAAATTTATTGTCGATCCCTAATTACCCATTGCTGTGGGTCTGATATCACATCTAGGCCAGACCGGTAAGGGTGGCAGTTTTTCTTTCCTGAAAGGCACTAGTGAACCAGATGGGTTTTCCAACAATTGACAATGGATTCATGGTCATCATTAGATTATTAATTCCAGATATTTATTGAATTCAAATTTCACTATCTGCCATGGCAGGATTCAAACCCGTGTACCCAGAACATTATCTAGTTAAGTATACAGAAGTGGATACTTGCACGGTAATGTTTATTCTTTTAAATGATTGTAGTTTCTTACAAAATACAGGTAAAACTAAAGGTTTTAAAATGAACACTTTTTCATTTGAAATTTGCAGATTGAAGAAGATGTTCCAGTTAACCTTATTTAAACTTTCTAGAATATCAATAGCTAAGATTATCCATTACAGTTTCCAGACTTTTGTTTGTTTATTCATGCGGGTATAACAGTGTAACAGGCTAGACCAACATTTATAGTCCATCGCTAGCTGTCCTTGAGACAGCGGTGAGCTGCCTTGTTGTACTGTTGTAGTCCTTGGGGTGTCGTGACATCGATAGAATTGTTAAGAAGGGAGTTCCAGGATTTTGACACTGAAGGAAAAATGAGAAATTCCCAAGTTAGGATGCAGAGTGTCTTAGAGGAGAATTTGTAGGTGTTTGTATCCCATAAGTCTGCTATGCTTCTCCTTTCACAGATATATTCTACACTTGTTGATTTGAAAGCTGCTGTGAGATGAATGTGGGTACGTTGCATCAATGCATCTTGTAGATGATGCACATTGCTGCCTCTGTGCGCCAGGAGTGAAAGAATTGAACTTTTAAACTATTGGATAGTGTGTAAATCAAGCAAGCTTCTTTGACCCAATAGCATTAAGCATTCTGAGCATTGTGGGAGCTTCAACAATCCAGGCAAATAGAGTATTCCACCACATTCTTGACTTGTGCCTTGTAAATAATGGACAGGACCTAGGGAGATAGGAGCTGAGTTACTTGTCTGAGAATTCCAAGAGTTAATTTGCTTTTCTAGCCACAATATTTATCTGGCTGATAAAACTTAGTTTCTGGCCAAGGGTAAACTTTAGCTTGCTGACAGTAGGGGTCTTCGAGATGGTAATGCCCTTGAACATTAAGGAGAGGTGGTTAGATTCTCTTTTACTGGTTATGGTCTTTGCCCAGCACTTGTGTGGTGCACCTGTTGCCAGCCACTTAGCAGCTTAAGCCTAGATGTTGTTCAGGTGTTGCTGCTGATGGTCAGCGGTGAATGGTGCCAAACATTGTGCAATCATCAGCAAAGCTCCTCACTTTTGACCTTATGAAGGACCGAAGGTTCTTGATGAATCAGTATAAGACATTTATCTCTAGCATATGACCATGAGGAATCCTACAGCAACATCCTGAGACTGAGATGATTGACCTCCAATAACCACACCCATTATCCTTTTCCAGTTTTAAGTTGCCTGCAGTCTTCTGAGATACAACCAGCGTCCCTGCCTCAAACACCTTTTGCTGAATCCCTGTTTCAAGTGTGAGGCATTCTCTCTGGTGACAAGACACTTCTAATAATGTGCCACAAGTCGGTGGCTTCAACGTTTAGATTTCCCTTTCATGCCTCCATGTTATATGTCCTGAATTTCTCTTCAGTACAATTAAAGTTGTGTTGTACCCATAGCTACTTAAGTTACAAAGCTCGTGGAACAACTTGGTTGCACATGTATATTTTTGAATAGCAGGTGGTGTCAATTTTTTTTTGAAACTGTTCAACTTTTACTATTTTTCTGTTTTGGGTTACATGACATGATGAGGGATAACACCACAAATATCTTGAGTTGCATTTCAGCTTCTGTCCTGCTATTTTCTATCCTTTGAAGATTGGAATGGTGGAGAGTTTCAATACTTTGAACAGGGATATGAACCAGAAGGAGGAAACCAGGGAGAAAAACAAAGGAAACTATTTGGACAGCATAACCTGAAACTTACTGCCCATGTCAGGGCTGGAGTCAAAAGAAGAGAAGTGCCAACATTAACAGGTGAACTGAGGGAGAAGAAAACATCAACTTGGGAAAAAGAGTGCCAGTATGAATTAGAAAGGAAGATTTGCTTTGCAACATTCAATTGCTGAAGACATTACTGAGAAGAAATTGATTTCCTGTAATAGCTGTTCGTCTTAAAGAGAAAGAAGTGAGAAATGAAGTGCCTGAGACGTAGAGGTGAAGAATTATTTGCCCGTGATATTTATTAGGATGCAGCTAGTTTTAGTTAGTTTCTCACATGCTGGCAGCAGAGGATTAGGAACAGCCTCTGGAATATTGGAAGAATGCGTAACGTGGAATATCATGGTAGGAAAGGAAAGGAGACTGGAGAGGCCAGATCTAGACTGGAATGGAATGCAGGACTCCTGGTGACTCCTGCTACTCTGTGCTCCACTAAAGAAATCATTACTTGTATAAAAGTAAACACTGCAGAATCTGGAAATCTGAAATTAAAACAGAAAAAGCTGGAATAGACAGGCAGCACCTGTGGAGAAAAAAACATAATTAATGGATTTTCATTTCAGCGTCCCAATTCCACCTTTGGGAAGAAATGCAGGTCAGAGACAATCACATGGTGGCACCAGGACCTCAGGGACAAATTTTGATGACAAGGCCAATTAACTGGATCCTGAAGGAACCCTGTTCATCGAACGACAGAGAATAGACTCCCATGATCATTGGACCAGTAGAAGGTCCTCCAAAACCAGGAAATTGGTGACTTCACGATAGAAGATAGAAGTTGGAGGAAGAAGAAGCAGTGGATGTCTCAAGATAGAGCTGCCCCCTAAAGAGAATATAATATATAATATCTATTTTAAAACAAGAGGCTAAAGTGATAGGGCTGTCATCATGGGGAGAAACTCCTTTGTAGGAAGGAATCTGGCAGCAGCTGAGGCCATATGGTTACGGTGAGTGCAAGAGAATGGATCTCCAAGCTCGATGGAGGGCTTTTCTGTTTAGAGGCTGCCTCTATCCATCTATCCCTTGGCAGGCCTGCATGCTGACAGGGAAATTCTCTTTGGTAACAAGCAGAGCACCCACATGCCTCTGGATTCTACCCTCACAGACATATGTACCAAATTTTCAATGTTTCATATCAACAAGCTTTTCAGTTTAATTCGCAAATACAGAGCCACAGAAATGGCTCTAATTTGGTCTGTTTAAGGATGACAAAGGTGTCGTCTGCATAGCATATCCACAGTTTTGGTTGGATTTGCAGTACTTTCCAGTGAAACAGAAACTCACTGTTTCTTCTATGAGTCCGGAGATAGGTGATCCCAAGGGTCCCACTTCACTTTCAACGGCGAAACATACAAGCAATTCAATGGGACACTCCTGCAATCACCTATCTCCAGACTCTCAGCAGAAACAATGATGCAAAGACTAGAAAGGACTGTCCTTCTGCAAATCCAACCAAAACTATGGGCACGCTATGTAGATTGGCTGGCTGACAGGAAGCAAAAAGTAGTGATAAACGGGTCCCTTTCAGAATGGCAGGCGGCGACCACTGGGGTACCACAAGGTTCGGTGCTGGGACTGCAGTTTACAATATACACTAATGTTATAGACGAAGGCATTAAAAGTAATATTAGCAAATTTGCTGATGATACAAAGCTGGGTGGCAGTGTGAAATGTGAGGAGGATGTTATTAGAATACAGGGTGACTTGGACAGGCTAGGTAAGTGGACGGATGCATGGCAGATGCAGTTTAATGTGGATAAATGTGTGGTTATCCACTTTGGTGGCAAGAACAGGAAGGCAGATTACTATCTAACTGGAGTCAAGTTAGTTAAAGGGGAAGTACAACGAGATCTAGGTGTTCTCGTACATCAGCCAATGAAAGCAAGCATGCAGGTACAGCAGGCAGTGAAGAAAGCTAATAGCATGCTGGCCTTCATAACAAGAGGAATTGATTATAGGAGCAAAGAGGTCCTTCTGCAGCTGGGCCCTGGTGAGACTGCACCTGTAGTATTGTGTGCAGTTTTGGTCTCCAAATTTGAGGAAGGACGTTCTTGCTATTGAGGGAGCGCAGCATAGGTTCATGAGGTCAATTTCAGGAATGGCGGGACTATCATATGTTGAAAGATTGGAGCGACTGGGCTTGTATACACTTGAGTTTAGAAGGATGAGACGGGATCTGATTGAGACATATAAGATTATTAAGGGATTGGACACTCTGGAGGCAGGAAGCATGTTTCCGCTGATGGGTGAGTCCAGAACCAGAGGACACAGTTTAAAAATAAGGGGTAGGCCATTTAGAACCGAGTTGAGGAGAAACTTCTTCACCCAGAGAGTGGATATATGGAATGCTCTGCCCCAGAAAGCAGTGGAGACCAACTCTCTGGTTACTTTCAAGAAAGAGATGGATAGAGCTCTTAAAGATAGTGGAATCAAGCGTTATGGGGATAAGGCAGGAACAGGATACTGATTGTGGATGATCAGCCATGATCATAATGAATGATGGTGCTTGCTCGAAGGGCCGAATAGCCTACTCCAGTACCTATTGTCAATTGTCTATTGTCTATTGTTAAATTAGAGAAGACACACCAACTCATAAGCAGCAACCTCACCACAATAAAATTCACCAGAAAGGAGGAGAACAAACAACTCCGATTCCTGGACGTCATGGTAGAGCGTAAAACAAATGGGGAACTGTAAATGAAAGTACACCGAAAATCCCCACACACAGACCAGTTACTGAGCTTCAACAGTAACCATCCCGGCACACGCAAACAAAGCTGCATGCGAACACTATTTAAAAGGGCAACAACACACTGCAGCAAAATGGAACTACACCAAGAAGAAGAATTATTCCTCTTCCAGGTGTTCAAGGATAATGGATACCCAAAGAACTGGGTCAGGAGATGCCTACAAGAACAGCATCAGAAAGATTCTACACGCCCCGGCACACACATCACACTACCCTACGTCAGGAACACATCAGAACTCATCACAAGACTCCTACAACCGCTGGGCATCTGAGTGGCACACAAGCCCACGTCAACCCTACGACAACTGGTCACCCAAACTAAGGACCCACTCCATGCCATGGACAGGACTACAAGATCCCCCGCAAAGACTGCGAGAATCACTACGTTGGACAAACAGGAAGGAAACTGACAACAAGAGTACATGAACACCAACTGGCTATAAAAAGAGATGACCAATACTCACTCATATCAATCTACATGGACAAGGAGAACCATCACTTTGACTGGGACAACACCAAGATCCTGGAACAGGCTAGGCAGAGACAAGCGTGAGAATCCCTAGAAGCACGGCACTCCACAAAGCATGCTACTAATAAACACATTGAACTCGACCCCATATACATTGCACTACGAAGTAAAACTGGAAGTGAGGCAATCCACCTCAACGGACCCCAGAGTATAAAATCCAGTATATACTTGTAGAAGTTTGTACAGTCCATTTTTATATTCTTCAAACTCATTAGAATAATATTCTTTCTTACCTTAGCACCTTCTCAGTCTATTTGGCGAATTCTAAAATCTTACAAATCCTCAGATTTATTACTATTTCTCGACACTTTATAAACCTTCTCTTTTGGTCTTATATGGTAAATTTCAATCATGTGGGATCTAGTGGACCCAACCAATTGGACACAAAATTGGCTTGCAGCTGGGAGACAAAGGGTGGTGGTAGAGGATTGCTTTATGGACTGGAGATGTGTAACCAGCCGTGTGTCACAAGGGTTGGTGCTGAATCCGCTGTTTTTCATCATTTATATAAATGATTTCGTTGTGAATATGGGAGGTATGGTTAGTAAGTTTGCAGATCACACCAAAATAGATGCAGTGAACAGCAAAGAAGATCATTTCAGAATACAGTGGCACCTTGATCACATGGGCCAATGGACCAAGAAGTGGCATTTAAATGTGAGGCATTGCATTTTGAGAAGGCAAACCAGGGCAGGGCTTGTACAGTAAATCGTAGGGCCCTGAGGAGTGTTGCCAATAAAAGAGACCTAGGGGTACAGGTCATAGTTCCTTGGAAACAGAGTTGCATGTCGACGGGGTGAAGAAGAATGCATTTGGCAGGCATGCCTTCATTGGTCAGAACATTGAGTATAGGAATTGGGATATGATGCTGAGGCTGTACGGACCACTTTTAAAATACTGTGTACTCGTTCAAGTATAGGAAGAATGTTAAACGTGTGAAGGTGCAGAAAGAGTTTACAAGGATGTTTCAGGGACTGGAAGGTTTGAATTATAGGGAGAGGCTGAATAGACTGGGTTTTTTTTAGCCTGGAGCATCAGAGGCTGAAGGGTGATCTTATAAAAGTTTATAAAATCATGAGCATGGATAAGGTGAATAGTCATGGTTTTTTACCCAGGGAAGGGGATTGCAAAATTAGAGGGCATAGGTTTAAGGTGAGAGGGGAAAGGGACTGAAGGAGTAACATTGTCATGCAGAGGGTGGTGCGTGTATGGAATGAGCTGCCAGACAAATGGTGGAGGTGGGTACAATTACAATATCTAAAATACATCTGGATGGGTATATGAGTACAAATGATTTAGAGGGATATGGGTCAAATGCTGGCAAATGGGACTAAGTCAGATTGGGACATCTGGTCGGCATGGACGGGTTGGACTGAAGAGTGCATTTCTGTGCTTTATGTTCTATGACCGTATGTACTCCTTAACATTATCAGCCACAGTTGACTGACCTTTTTTTGTTTTGCTATTTTGCACCTTGAATGAATATATGGTTGGTGTAAGCCATTTAACAGTGTTTTTAAAAACTGTTTATTGCCTGTGTGTAGTCATGTTTTTTTATTTTTTATTTTCCAATACAGCTCAACCAACTTGTACCTCATACTTCGACATTTCCTCATTCAAAGTTAATACCCTTACTTCAGATTGAGTTCCCTCACTTTGAAATATAAGTTCACAGAACAAAGCAAAACTGAAAAGAAGTCTCTCTCTCTCTCTAAGCAATGCATGTTTTTCCAAAGCTTTAAAAAACCCTGAAGTTTAGAAATTTCTACCAGACCTTAGTGCACAATAGCTTGCATTGCTAGGTCATAAAACTTGCTGAGGTTAACAAAAACTTCAAAAGAATTCACTATTGCTGTAGAAATACTTACAAGTTCATTTTAACTTCAGCCACAAAGTAAACCCGTATTTCATTAATCTAAAATACAATGCCCAAAGTTAAAGTGTACATAAATCTAACAGTTTATATCATAGTTCAGGCCAATTCTTTTGCACAACTAAAGTGTTCATGTTACATTAGGGGACTGGAATTCTATTAGTAAGTTGCCAAATGATATCCCGTTCTCCAAACAGTCACATTTGAACATCATAGAACATGTCCTTGCTTACTTACAGTTCATCATGTGAATATAGATGCTCTGAAGCATTATCTTTGAGTGTTAGTTATGAAATGTATTTGTGAAATTTTAAATCCAGGTGACACCGAGCTTAACACCTGATGACATTAGCTGGCTGACATGACAAGAAGACAGTTAATGCAGACAATATAATGATGACAATTGCTTGTAATGCTCATTCTTGGACAACGAAATGTCTGCCTATGAAATATAACTCGATACCAGAAAGTGGCATTACTGAATCAGTGAATGTACGATGATTCCAGATGCCCTGAGAAGGCGCTGAAATTCAAACAATTTTACTCTTCCTCCAAAGAGAAAAAAATACAGTAACGCTGAGTAGTCTACATGCATTGGCAGCCATTTTCCATCACTATTACACTGGATTAAAGATGGCAAGGTTTCGATTTCATATTTGTATGAGTGACTTGCAAGTTTTGTATGAGACACAGCAAGATCCCCCGTCCTCTTTCTTTGCTATCCCTGTAGTCTGGGACCTTCCGCCCTCCTACCCACTTCCGTAAAACCCCATATATGTTCATTGCCTATACATAATCCTTGATGACACCAATTTTCCCCAGGAACCCATGGTTTTGCAAATTCCTATGTCCTTGTTGGCCAAAATTCTTTTCACATAGAGGCCAGTGTGATAGTGACTTGTAAAAACCATCCCTTGAAGCTGCCCTTCCCCTTCTGTACTCTGAGATCTCACTCTTCTATTGTCAAATTGCCACCTTTCACTGTGATTATTCCTTCAGTGTCTCAACCCCCTGGGATTGATGGCAGGTCTGACTGGACAAGGCCAATTCCCTAGACTGATATCTCCACAGCTCCCCAACTGACCTGCCTGTGATCCCTGGAATTGTTGCACTTGACCTGCAGGACTAACTGTGGTCCAACCCCTGGACTGCAAGGACAAGGATCCCTGGATTCTGGTAGGGGGACCATGCACCTAACTGATCCTCTTAGTAGTCCCAGGGTTACCAGGGGTCAGTCCATGGCAGCTTGATGATAGTGGGAAGCTCAAGTTTGGAGATGTGCTTCACTGGAATAGGTTACTGAGGTAATGATTACAGTGAAATGGGGCAATTCAACATGGGAAGGAGGAATCATGTAGAGCTTAGATCAACATCAGTGATTGGAATCAGGCAAGCCCCTTGACTGTCTGTGGCAGTGTTCCATGATTGACCGTGGTCCCGCTGACCTATTTTAGGATTTGTCCCCTTTAACTTTCAAATATGCAAGTCTGCTTGAGGCCATGTGACCTCTGAGTTTCAAAGTGAAGTTTGGATGGATGGAAAGGATGTGAGTTGGTCAGAGAACAGCCATAATGATGAGGTGAGGCCGGTGCTTTGCTGTTGCTGAAGGATGGAGGAGTTTGGAATCCATACAGCATGCTGGGTACTTGTGATGAATGACAGATTTGGATGTGGTCCTGCAGAAGTAGATGATGAGTTACTGCCATCAGGTATCCACTCTGAACTTCATATCAGGAATTTGTGCTAAGATAGCAAGGTGTGGAGCTAGATGAACACAGCAGGCCAAGCAGCATTAGAGGAGCAGGAAAGTTGATGTTTTGGGGTCTGAACCCTTCTTCAGAAAAATGAAGAAGGGTCCAGACCCGAAACGTCAGCCTTCCTGCTCCTCTGATGCTGCTTGGCCTGCTGTGTTCACCCAGCTCTACACCTTGTTATCTCAGATTCTCCAGCATCAGCAGTTCCTACTAGCTCTAGGAATTTGTGCCAAATGCTTCCTTGGGGAAGGAGCGGAGAATTGGAAGCTGTTTAGAAATGAGGTGATTTGCACTAAAAATGAGATGAAAACTCATAGAAATTAGATAGTCACTTAACATTAGTGAGCTTCTGAACACATCGTTTACACTTGAAGTCCAATCACAAAAATGTTTTTCTTGAAATTAAGATTCTGATTTTTTATTTTCATTTCTAATGTTTATTTTGCATTGCCCATCTTGTGGAAGGAAACAAATAATTCCGCTCTTTGTTTCTTGGAGAAGTAAGGTACATATTTATATCTAACCTGCATGTCCAAAAAGCCCATTCTGTTCATATGGTCAGGATTGTACAAGACCATCAGATTTCCACAATATGAAGACACCAGGGCTGAAAGACACATAAATCTTTAATATACCAGGGAAAATATAAAACCTCATTATAAAAATCCTTGGCGCTTGACATGGTCACATTACATGTGTAATATAGTTTCTTCCACCTCATAATATTGCCAACTTTCTATGGTGGTCTAATATTCATGTTTTTGAAACCTGCTGGGAGTGATGTAAAACGTGTCCAAGATCTTTAGCATTCCAAGTGGATCTTCTAAAATTGGAACAGATGTGTCGCAAACTTTTAATGCTAAACAATTATCTGGTATTTACATCCCACAAATTCTTTGGTAGAATTGAACACACATCTGCAGTAATTAACTAGAAATATCTAAGGTTTGTAAAAACAATATTTTTCAGGAAATGATCCAAATTTTGCTTGGGACTTTCCCACTGCTGCACTATTTTATCCATCTTTAACTCATCCTGTTTCAGTCCAAAGCAGTGTTTTAAATAATTACATATACAGTTTGCAGTATGCATGGCTAGCAATGTTGACCTTCTCTATTTCATTTTTTCTGTATGAAGCCATATGAAGGGACTTCTCTGAATGTGCAATCGAAGATGAGAGGTTTAAATAATGCCCTGACGGTCCCTGGTCATGAGCATTTAAAAAGGCAAAGGGTATAAATGTTTCTGGTGTAGTTTTCCAAAGTGGTATTTATAGTTCATTCCAGCCTACAAAAATTATGAAGAATTTGACAGGGACCTGAAATATTAAGAATAGATATGATTGGGGCAGGTGGTGGTGATAATTTTTGCATCCTCCTAATGCTAACAAATAGCCAAGAAGACCTTTTTTTTTCAAACATTCATATGGGATGAAGGTATCACTGGCCAGGCCAGTTTTTATTGCCCATTCCTAAATGCCCATATTGCTACGGGTCTGGAGTCAAATGTAGGCCAGATCAGGTGAGGATGGCAGACTTCCTTCCTTAAAGGATATTAGTGAACCAGATGGGTTTCTCCAACAATCAACTGTTGATTCACAGTCATCATTAAACTCTTAATTACAGACCTTTAGTGGATTCTGATTTCACCATCTGTTGTGATGGGATTTGAACCCGAGACCCCAAAACATTACCTAGGTCTCTGGATTAACAGTCCAGCGAGTTATAATACAAAGCCATTGTCTCCCCCTTTAGACAATCTGTGTATGAAATAAATACATTGATATTAAAGAATATAGGATTAATGATTTCTCCATACTGTATAACAATTGGGAAAACTTACAATTGCAAATACCATTCTAGTATGGTTAACTGGAGAGGAATATATTTTAGAGAATGGTAAAATGAAAAGTGAATATAAATATACATATATATGACAGAATACAATATAATTTGTCATAAAGAGTGTAACATCTTAAAAGATGGATGGAACTCCAATAAATTAAACTGTTTACACTTGAGACGCCATAAGACCAAGTTGAATTGTTTTACAGTGGAGATAATCGACACTGCATTGAGAATTGGAACAGAATTACCCTTCCAGCTGATTAACTTGACAAGCTAACTAGCTTGGGAATACAACTTTTCTGATCTGTCTGAGCTGTACCCTGATTGCTTCCTGCCTTTTTGTGATCCAAAGTATATATATCTTGGCAGCAGTTGCCATCCCGTTAGAAACTATGCCTTGAATATAAAAGAGGCATAAGAATTTTTTTTTTTGCTCTTGAAGTAGAAGCACGGAGGTCAGAACAAACACTCAGGTTCTGGATTTGACCCTTAACAGATGACATTGCAAGGAGTGCCACGACATAGCAGCACACTGAGAGATATTTTCTAAGCATTAGTTTTTCAGATATCATTGAGCAGCATTTCCTTAAGCTCCTAAAAGGAGAATCTAAGTACAGTTTAATCATGTTAAGATAAATGATCTGATTATTAATTTTACCATAATACATTAGTTAATATGACATACAATGTAATAGTGATCTATCCAAATCAAAATTGCATGACAATCATCAATTTTAAATCATGTTCAAGGTAAAATATTAAATTGTGTTTAGACATATCTGATCATAAATGTTGTGTCTTCCCATGAAGCCCAATGGTATCAATGTGGACTTCACAAGCTTCAACATTTCCCCTTCCCCCACTGCATCCCAAAACCAGCCCCAGGGATGCAGTGGGGGGAGGGGAGATTTTGAAGCTTGTGAAGTCCACATTGATACCATTGGGCTGCAGGGTTCCCAAGAGGAATGAGTTGCTGTTCCTGCAACCTACGGGTGGCATCGTTATGGCACTGCAGGAGGCCCAGGATGGACATGTTGTCTAAGGAATGGGAGGGGGAGTTGAAATGGTTTGTGACTGGGAGATGCAGTTGTTCACTGCGAACCAAGCGGAGGTGTTCTGCAAAGCGATCCCCAAGCATCAGAGATAATGGGAACTGCAGATGCTGGAGAATCCAAGATAATAAAGTGTGAAGCTGGATGAACACAGCAGGCCAAGTAGCATCTCTGTCTGATGAAGGGTCTCGGCCCGAAATGTCAGCTTTTGTGCTCCTGAGATGCTGCTTGGCCTGCTGTGTTCATCCAGCTTCACTCTTTATTTTCTTGGATCCGCAAGCATCCGTTGGTTTCCCCAATGTTGAGGAAGCCACGCCGTGTACAGCATTGTTGTCACTTTATTGAGATCTGCAAACTTAAAGGCATAATCAGAAAGTAGCATATCGATCCCAATTTGTCCCCAGTCATGCATCACAGCAATGAATAGGATTTCACGTCTGGAAACAGACAGCGAAGAAATTTCTTGCTGAGAAAGATCAGGATGAATCTACCCCTTGGGACTCATCCATACAAGTCGTTAAGAAGCACAAGAGTGTGAACCTGATGAGAGTCTGTGCTGATAAGTGATCACTAAACCAAGCCATACAATGAAGAAGACACTTGACACTGCCATCTACTGATACCATAAGTGCACGATGCTAAAGGCTTTACTAAACTTGACTTCATTGCTTGTCACCAATAAACCGAGCTTACACCAGACCGTTAATTCTGATTTTCTTTTCAAAGATACTGCCAGACCTGCTAAACTTTTCTGGCAACTTTTGTATTTGTATCTTATAATATTCTCCAATCACTTTTTCATTTTCTTTTCATGCAAGAGACTCAACTTCGGAGTCAATTCAGCAGCTGAGTTATTTCAGCATTTGATTTAATCTGTACATGAAGGATTTGAAGACATTTTGAACATCAGTGATGACGTTTTCATTTACAGTCAGGCTGAAAGTGAATTTGAGACATGTGCACCTACAATGTCTCAGAGAACTGGCGGACTTAAACAAATAGCTCCAGTATGATATAGGACCAAAATAATAATGCCACCAACCTCTTCCTAAATTGTTTCTAATGTGAAAATCTAGGTTATCAAGGATTTCTTAACATTATTTCAAGTTAAGATGGCCCTTCTAACTCCAGATCGTCCCCTTATTTCAATCTTCTGTGATAGATTACTGAAAAGGCTACTGTCTTTGTAGATCTATCATAACAATGAAATTTCCACTGTTGAACTACTGGTTTACAGGAGGAGGCTAGACCCTATAAAAGTTGTCATAAAAGATTCTCCTTCAGGAATGCTGAGCCTGGGCAGACTGTGGATAATCATAACACGATGTCTCGAGTTGGGGGAAGTTATGCTGTAAATTGTCCATGTCATCACCAACATTTGCTCATGATATACTGTTCAAGATGGACATGTGAGGATGAGATGTTTCAGGGGCTGATGCTGCTTGTCAGGAATGCAGGGAAGATCAAGTCAGTTAAACCCATTAACTGCTCCCCAAGTACTATTTAATATTACTTGTTGCTTATCTAATGAAATCTTTCTCTTTGCCAATTGGATGCAAATACCTTTCTCGTGAAACAAAATTTTGACAAAATACAGTGTAATTCCAATTGTGAACAGAGTAATATGCTTGATCAGAATGATCAAGAAGAATTAGTCTAGCTGAATAGTTCAGGAAGCAGACAGTGAAAGCTGAAGGAGTCTTGGTTTTTCATTATTCCTAACTCACTTTTTATTTTGTAGATATTTCATGGGTATATATCTCAAAATTTTGTTAAAAAAGTTGCCTTCTTTCAGATCCAGATCTTGCTCCTTTTGATATAACTGCCTCTTTGGGCTGGTGAGGTGGGTGGGAGCGGGGGGTGTGCAGTTTGAAATGGGTGCTGCTGTTAACATTTCTAATTCTTTCCAGCTAGTCCTATTCATTCCATTCATGCTTCACCACCCAGCTTATATTCTTCACCATTTACACAAATTTCAATCTTCTTTTCCTGAATGTTGCTTAACTCAGCCACATTAGGGCCATTTAAGCAGTCCTTGGATAAGCATATGGATGATGATGGGATAGTGTAGGGGGAGGGGCCTAGATTAGTTCACAGGTCGGCGCAACATCGAGGGCCGAAGGGCCTGTTCTGAGCTGTATTGTTCCGTTCTATGTTCTAAATCTCATGGTCTTGCCCAATGTGACCCTGTGGACTGGAGCGCTGTTTTGATGTTAGTTACCAAGATGAAGCAACTTTTAACGTGTCCCTGACCATTTAAGACCATGGCGCAAGCAGGTATTGCCTGTGGAACAATTGTCTAAATAGACACACCATGAGCTCACTCACTCTCTCGCTTCTAAATCCCTCACTTTTACCTATGGGAAAAGACCAGGTCACAAAAATCAGAGAAACAGGAAATAACTGGCTTTCCCTTTTTAAATGCTTTGATGTCTTAAAATTAGATATCTGAATTGTAACGCCTGCATTAAATTTTTGTATTTCATGTATACTACTAGATACAATTCTAATGTATATTTTATAATTGTATACATTAAATGTAAACAAATGAAATATTTTTTATTCACACTATCATTTTCCATGACTTTGCTTACAGTGACTTGGCGGATAAAGTGGATACAATTCATAGTGCCTTTGTTGATTGTATTTTGTAAAGTTTGGAACTGAGATTTTGTTCATTTCCTCTGAACACTCTGGACTCTTTGTTATTCTTATGTTGATAAATCATTCAAATATTTCATCTATCATTCCTTCAGCATATATATGCTTTTTTGAATCTGTGGATGCAATTCAAGATGGGATGCAATGTAAGTAGATGTTTAGAGTCTGAAAATTCATATACTATTATCCACACTGACCTCTTCAGAAGTTGTGGGCTTAGTTCATTTAAACATTGAATGCAGAACCAGGATTAAGCCATTGTGGGGAGGAGGAAGCTGATTTCTGCAGCATTTGAAAATAAGTAGCAAAATATGTTGGGAAATGATTTTTAAAAATCATTTCTTATAGCCTTTGTTGAAATGTTCAGTAAATTTTTACCAATGGGTTACCAGTGACCTCTTCAGACATCATGGCTTCCAAACACTGGATTGATTTTTAGGAAGGCATTAAATGGGGAAGAGGGCAGCAAACTTTGAATTTTGCAGATGCTGTTTAATGTATCTTCTATAGATCTACCAATACAATCAATTAGTCAGTTACGTCAGACACTTGCATTAGCTATGGCAGAATGTATTGCACTGACGATGACTTTTTATTTGTCATTGGACATTAAGTGCATTTGACATATTCTCTATTTTAGATAGCCACATGTTTACACTGGAGAGTTTTTCATTGCCAAGTAAGTACTCTGTGTTTGCATCTGGCATGGTTTGTGGTTCCAGTTTACGAGTCTTGAGCTTCATGGAATAATGAAGCCAAGGATCTCTCGTGCTTCATCTTTCATAATGGCTTCTTTTGGATTCACTTGGGCTTTACAAGCTTCGTTGATGTTAAAGCTGCAGCTCATCTACAGGTTAGTTACAATTCAGAAAGGGCTTGTATGTCTATCCATGTTGCTTTTGACTTCCTGGTGTTTGGGGAGATAATAATTTTCCTTGATTCACCGGAATATCCAAGAGTGACAACATCCTTCAGCCACTTATTGTGGATTGATCTTAACCAGTAAACTGAGCAGAAAGGGTAAAAAAAAATTGATGGAAAGTTAAATTTATAGTAACCAAGCCATAAAAGTCAAACAAGTAACCAGTTATTATAACAAGTATATTGGTATTGCATCACCATTGTCTTACCAGACCATAGGGCTGCTGTCTCATTACAGAGGGACAACTGGTGGTGATTTAACCTGAGGGCCACCATTCCTCAGGCAAGGGGAGAGATTGAGATGGAGAGACTTTCATGGTAACCAGAGCCAGTGTGGGAATTGAACCCGCACTACTAGCATCACAGTGTTTTGCAAACTAACTGTCCAGCTAACTGAACTAAACCAACCTCAATAATATATGCAGACTTACATATTAACATGCCTGTATATGAATGCTGGGAGTTGTTTTAACAGGGCATTCGAGCCTTTTGGCTTCACTTGTGTCTTTCCTGAATTTTTCTTCTCTAAGTAACTTAAGATATACTGTCAAGCAGCAGTGGACAGCAGTGTGGGTTTCTCAGTGAGGAATTCACCTCTTAATTTAGTTTATTTTAGAGGACGAAGGAGAGGCGACTTAATAGAGAATCCAGGAGACTTGGAGGTACTGCAGGAGATACCCAGCAGCACAATCATTTTATTTGTGTATCTTCCTGGACTGAACTGTTCTGAAGGGTCACTGAACCCAACTCTTCTTTCTCTCCATTGAAGCTGCCAGACCTACTGAATTTCTCCAGCAATTTTTTTTCAGTTTCTGATTTCCAGCATCTGCACTTTTGGTATTTTTGCACTTCATTTCTTATTCATAGGCTCAGTCCAAGGGACAATGGATAATTTCAGTCAGCTAAGTAAATTTGCAGTCCATTCGTTACGAGTGATACCAATTCATGACTTCCGACGCAGGGCAAGAAATTGAGAAACAGCATTGAATGTTATCTTCTTTCTGAGTTTCTCGGACTGTTTGGAGACTGAGGTAAATTTTATAAAGAGAGTGGTAAGGGCGTGGAATGCTCTGCTTGCCAATGTCGCTAACCTAGCCACATTAGGGCCATTTAAACAGTCCGTGGATAAGCATATGGATGATGATGGGATAGTGTAGGGGGATGGGCTTAGATTAGTTCACAGGTCACAGGTCAGCATTGAGGGCCGAAGAGCCTGTTCTGAGCTGTATTGTTCTATGCTCTATGTCCTATAATGCTTACCCTGTTCCCTCTCCCCCACCCAACCTGGAGAAAAGTTGGTTTTGAGTGGACTGATTTTTGAAAAAGGCTGCCCCATAGCGGGGAGCCTTACAAGCTGAGAATGGAACTTACACACAAACATACAAAACAGGAGGAATCAGCCAATCAACCCCTTGAACCTGCTCTGACTTTCAATAAAATCCTGGTTGATCCATCTTCCACCTGTGCTAAGGATGATCACTTTATCTCACATTATTTCACTTTATTTCCCAGTAAAAATTGAAGGGCTGGGATCTGGCTGACACTTTACCTGCCCACCATTTCATGCGAGACAGCTTGGGATTGGGTTGGAAGGCCATGGACTAGTGAAATGGATCTACTTTACTTATCACTACTGCCCGCAAAAACATGCTGGCAGTAAGTGGTCAAGTCTTCCTATAGATTACATTTGAGATCATATAACCCCACTATCCATCAGCTTAATTACTTGAATGAAAAGGGATTTCCCTCTTTTAATGTCTGATTTATGTATAAATTCTGGTATAGGTTTCTGCGTGGCAATCCTCAGAAGCTGCTATTATTCATTATCCTTCAGTGGCTTTTATACGCTTTCATGACTACAGGCTAGATATCTGATTCTCTAAGCTTGGAATGTGCCCAGACTGCTGACTTTCTATCGCCTGTAAAGGCATTTGAGAACTCCATAGTATTGCTATCCTGAGGGAATCTTCCAACCCATCTCCTGTTTAGCCACAAAACATGGGGTCAGGGTATTTGTTGCCATTAATCTGGAGGAAATTAGATCTTTTAGAATTCCTAATATTCTTTAATCTTTGGGAGAGAGGAGACTGATGATCATGCCCTGGAGATCTCGGAATCTGGTAGATATTATTTTCTCCATTCTCCTCATTCCGTCACCTAAAGCTTGAATGCCTGAGCATTAGAGGTGATGAGTTGCCTCCAGGCATCTGAATTCTGTGAGATGTAAACAGAGATTTCTGCAGCTGCCGTTTATTCCAGACTTCTCTTAATATTGTATGGCACTCTCCTATATTTCTGTAAATAAGGACGACTCTGGACTTTACTATCAGCCCTATCAGATTCTGCGCACATTAGAGAGGCTTTGCCTCCCTCTGTGTTTGATGCTTTGTTAATGTACCCATTCACAAACAGACTATATTCCCACTAGTGCCTACATCTTGATCATAAAATACTTAGGAGAGGGTGACTGATGTATGGACATTTTTTTGTTGACTGTCTCACTGGTTGAGGATTCAGTCCCTCTAGACCACTCTACCAAGTTTAAAACAGTGCTGTCTAGCTCTTGAGTGTCCTACTCACAGAAACATTCTTTCCAAATCCATCTTGTCAGGATCATTCAGTGTCATATGCACTTCAATCATGTCTTCTCTTTTAAACTCCTCTAGACGCAAGTTCAACCTGTTCAACCTATCCCCATATGACAAAACATTCATTCTGGATATCAATCTAACAAACCCCCTTAAAAACACCCCACAACGAATCCTTCCTTTTAAATAAGATGAAAAATGCTCATAGATTTTTGAGATGTGGTCTTACCAGTGTCCTGCATAAATGAATCATATCTTTACTTCTATGTTCAATTCCTCTTGTAATAAAGGAGAGCATCCCATTAGCCTTTTTTGATTACATACTGTAGTTGCATATTAACTTTTTTATGACTCATGCAATAAATCTTTCTGCATCTTGCAATACAGTGATCATTCTCCATTTAAGTTATACTCCTTTTTCTCACTCTTCCTGCCAAAGTGAACAACTTCATACTTTCCCATTTTATGTTACACGTTTTGCTCACTCACTCAACATCTATCAATCTCCTTATGTCTTCTTTGAATGTATTTTCTTACTTATATTGGTGCCATCTGTGATTTTAGCTACTTTGCCTTTGCTCCCCTAATTAAGGTTATTGCTATAAATCATAAAAAGTTGATGTCCCAGCACAAATCCCTACAAGACGTCACTCATTACATCCCGTCAAACACACAAAGGTCCCAATTGTTCATAGTTTCTGTTTCCCCCTTATGTTAAGGCCATGCCCTGTAGTTCTGGCTTCACCTGCCAGTGAAAACAACCTCCTTGCTTCTATCATATCTTTCCTCTTCATAATTTTACATTTTTCGACAGGATCCCCCTCATTCTTCTTTTCTTATTATCTGATATTAATTCATCATTCCTACTCTCCTGGAGGGCCAACATCTACCTTACTTACACTTTTCTTTTTAAATTCCTGTAGAAGCTCTCATTGTCCATTCTAGGCCCAAAACGTCAGCTTTCCTGTTCTTATGATGCTGCTTGGCTTTCTGTGTTCATCCAGCTCTACACCTTGTTATCTTACCTTCCTAACTAGTTTCCTCTTATTCATTCCTTTTCATTAACATTTTAATCATTTCTACCATTCTCTGATGTTTTAATCAATCATCTTGCCGACATCTTCATACAGTTAAACGTTTTTTCTTTAAGATGGAGGCTGCTCCTATCTCTTTTTTTTTAGTTAATCACGAATGGTTGTTATTCTATTTAGAATTTTTCTTTGCAGTAAGAATATTTTGAGCGTGCTGAAACATGCTCTCTAATCTCTGCCGCAGTGTCTGTATTGATCTGTCCCTGTATTCTGGTATTCTATTAGTATTCTGGTTCATTCTGCTAGCTCAACTTTCATGTGCACAAAGTTACTCTTATTTAGGTTTAAAATAACAGTCTTAGTTCCAAACTTTTCCCTTTTAAACTGAATGTAAAATTCAATTATATTGTGGTTGCTGCTACCTACAGGTCCCTTTGCTCTGAACTTATTAATTAAGCAAATTAACTCCGAATGAAGGGAAGGTGCTGGCCAGGTGATATTATCTCCAGACTGCTAAGCCATAAACCAGGAAATTGGGGAACGTTCTGAGGAAAGGTTACTCAACCTGAAATGCTAACCTTGATTCCTCTCCACAGACAGTGCCAGACCCGCTGAACTTTTCCAGCAATTTCTGTTTTTGTTTCTAGCATCTGCAGTTCTTTCAGTTTTTAATTAGTATTTGATATCTGGAACCCCTGAGCAAAATTCACCTCCAGCTATTTTTCAAATGCCATCCTTAATTAGCAATACTACACCTGAATCTCCTTTGTTCTGTAGAGAATAAGCTGAAAATTTCAAACTTAACCTTTTTAAATAAAATTCTATATCCTTGGAACTATTCCAGCAAAATGGTCTGCACTGTTTCAAGGAGTTTAACACCTTTCTTGAGGAATAGTGACCCCCATAACAGTACTCAATACTCCATTTGAGGCCTGATCAGAGTTTTAGAAATGTTCAGCTCCACTTCCCTGCTTTTTTTGGCCCATTGCTTCTATTTGTGTAGCTGGGTCAACTTCTGTGTATGAACTACACTATCTGTGAGTGGAAGTGGGAAGATTCAGCCAATTTAAAGCCTAGTCTCCACTGCACACTAACTTACACTAAAACTGGCAGGCGAGTTGGTGAAAGGTGGTGCACCAGCGTAGAACCACTAAAACCCATTAGCAGAACACCACTTCTGGAGACTAGAGGAAATACTCCTCCACACTATGACAAGTCTTTTAGATTAGGGCCCAAAAGAAAACTTTCAGCTGAGTCTTATATTTTCTTTTGGTTAAATCTAAGTTGCATCAAGTCTTTGGAGAGATTTTTGTCAATTGGCCCAGAGAGTTTTCTCACCACATCTGACTAAACTTGCCAAGATAACTACCTAATTCACCCTTATGATGTCCCTCATGTCTGATCCTAGCCTCGTCCTTTCAGGCATCGTTCCCAGAACAAATCGCCATCCGCTGGAGGAATGTCAAAAGTCTGGCACCCCTCACTACTTTTAAAGGCTGCTGTGCACCTGGGCCTGTGTTGACAACCCGGTATTGAACCTCAATGGAAACATCATGCCACCTGAAGCCACACTGTGCCTATTCCTTCACATTACATGCTGTTTAACCACCAGGCCATCCAGTTTACACGTCCTTCGATACATCCATCCAAACACTCTCTCTATACCATTGCTATTCTGTCCCCAGTGCCCACTGAGGATCTGTAACTTGTCCATTGGAGGAACCTCATGCACAGGCAGGCAATTAGACAATTCAAAAGATGACCTTTTATTTACAGAAATCAAAAGCAAGCACAAACCAATAAAGGCTACGTTGCACCCTCACTTTTCCAACCAAATTTTGGCGTCATGACCAATAAAATATTTTACAGTCCACGATTGTAACTTGTACCCAGCTCTCATCTGTTGGGAGAGGGTTTCAATGAGGCTCAGAAATAAAAATAGAAAATGTTTGAGAAATTCAGTAGGTCTGTGAAAATCCATGGATTGAGAAACAGTTTATTTGTCAGCCCAATTTGATTCTTTTTCAAAGCTGGGTTTTTAATGTTTGTGTTCCTTAACATATGAATTGAAGAAAAAATCTTTCTGTGAAAAGACTTTCATGAGTTGAACTGGGGATCAGGACACCTTTGAGATTTGGAGTGGCACCGACTGAGAGTGAGGGAGAGAGTGTGCATATGGTGGCACATGGCACGAAGTATGAGTCAAATTTGAAATGTTTTTTCAGTTTCTCTCTTCATAGATGCTGATAGATCTGGGGAGTCTCTGCAGAATTTTTGCTTTTATTTCAGATTTTCAGCATCCATAACATTTTGCTTTTTATTTCAATGATGTTCTGTCTGGCTTATAGCACTTGATGCAGCTGATCTCTGTTATAAAGAAGAGCAGCTTCCTCCCCTCTCAACTTCCTTGTCCTCCTCCTTGAAAGGCTGTTCCCATTCCTACAGTTCCTCAGCATCCAGCACATTGTCTTTCTGCCTGCTCTAAATGTTCAAGACGGCGTGGTGTTCTCTGGTCTATATTAGTTCAGTATACTTTCTAGGCCAGTCCAGTCCAAGCAGCAGAACCTCAGCTTTAGCAGCATCGGTTCAACCAAGGTCAAAGCATGGGCAACATTTCATCTGCATTCTATGTCAATCAGGAGATTGCAAAATAGTGCCATAAGCCATGGTTGCAGTGAATAACCTTGACACCCCCGTAACCAGCCTTTTAAGGCACCTGGACATAGGAATTGTGGCAGCTGCCAGGGAAGTGGGTACACACATCCAGGAAGTGGTAATTCTACAGTGTTCTCATTCAGCCCTCTCAGTGCTACATGTGGACAGTTGATGGCACCGTCCCTGGGGAAGCCCAACTATATTCCCACATCCTACTGCCCCAGGCTGCAGCACTGACCTCATGACAGGGCAATGAAATGAACTGATGTGACTTTGCACAGATGACATTGGTCACTGTTCTGGTACAATTATGGGTGCAAGACTGAAATCCTACACAAGTCACCGGTCACTGCCTGGAAGGAGTCAGGCATATTGAAGTTCAGAGTGACAGTGACTTTCACAGCCATAGTGAGAGGATGAATTCCCATTCCTGGAACTCCCATGTCCCACTCTAGCATCCAGCACAGTTCAATTACAGTGTCCTGGGGCATAAGGAGCTTGCACTGAGAGTGCACCTTGTGCATCCATAGGAAATGGAATGTAGGAATGTACAAATAGGAATAGGCCATTCAGCCCTTTGAGCCTGCTCCCTCCTGTAAGATCATGGCTGATCTGTGGCCTAATTCCATACGCCTGCCTTGGGCCCATAGCCCTTGAAGCCTTTGCTTAATAAATATTTGCTGAACCAGATTTAAATCTAACAATTGAATTAGCATCAACCACCACTTGAGGAAAATACTTCCAAACCCCTACTATTTTTTTGTATGTAGGGATGCTTTCTAACATCTCACCTGAATGGTCTGACCCTAATTCTTAACTAATACCCTCAGTTCTAGAATCGCCAATCAGTGGAAATAGGGTAGACCAAGATAAACTATCTATCCCTGTAAATATCCTGAAGACTTCAATTAGATCACCCTCATCCTTTTCCAAATTCTAGAGAATAAAGATCTAATTTGTCTAATCTCTCCTCAGAATTTAACTTCAGATGTCCAGGTATTATACTTGTAAAGCTGTGATGAACACCCTCCAGGGCCATTCCTAAGGTGTGCAGGACTGCTCAAATTACTCTACGTTGGGTTTAACTGGGGTTTTGAATAACTGCAGCATTACGTCTGTAACTATACTCCAGCTCTTTAGATAAGAAGGCCAGCATTCCATTAACCTTCTTGGTTGGCTTCTGCATCAGCTCATGACATTTCAGAGAACTATGCCCCTGAACCTCCACATGTAATTGGATATCATCTGTATTTAAATTAGTGTCTACTAAAAAAAAATATCCTGGTCTGTTCTTTTTCAGCCCAGAGTAAATAACTTCACACTTGCTTATATTAAAATCTATCTGCCCCAGCTTTGCCCATTCATCTAATGTGACAATATCCTGTTTTAACTTTATGCTGTTTTCAATGCTGCCCAATTTTGGATCATCAGCAAATTTGGATACTTGATATTTTATGACATTACTCAAATTGTTAATGAATAATTGAGGCCCCAGCACTGATCCCTGTGGGACACCGCTAGTCATCTCCTGCTAATTTGAGTGCATAGCCATTATTGCAACTCATTGTTTCCTGCCACTCAACCAGTTTCTTACCCACGTCAGTAGTTTGCCTTTAATTCCTGCTGGCTTCCAGAGAAAACTCTCAGCCTCCTAAACACCCTGTGCATCTGAAGGGCCCTGTAGTTTTAACCTCTCCCTGAGTTGGATTCTCCTTGTCCTCTGCACTAGCCTGCACCCAGGTGTGCCGTCAGCCCTGGTCTTTCTGGATCTACTTACATCTTCTGACTGTTTTGTTTGCAGCTCCCAACTGATAATTTGTGATGGCTTTGACTACAAGTGACCCTACAGGACTGACTGCTGAACACTTCCTGGCCTGCACTGGGACAAATCCCCCGACTGACCATGGCAAAGCCTTCACTGGGGACACACTGCATCTATGACCCCTGACCAAGATCGCACTACCCGCTGATACCCCTACCCCTCGACTGGCGAATGACTAGCCCTCCCTCAGTTTCCTGCATGGAATTTAATTGAATAA
The DNA here is from genome assembly GCF_030684315.1 of Stegostoma tigrinum. Classification (NCBI taxonomy): domain Eukaryota; kingdom Metazoa; phylum Chordata; class Chondrichthyes; order Orectolobiformes; family Stegostomatidae; genus Stegostoma; species Stegostoma tigrinum. The sequence goes on from NC_081365.1 coordinate 37,289,429, forward strand.
GGGAGCAGTGGTTTGCTGGGAAGTATAATTTCTACTTCCCATTCACCTTACTTATTGTGCTTTCTAATAATTTCACCTGCAAACACACAATTCCATAATTCAAGCTCTTAATGTCTGTGATGAAATGCTGCTGCCACATTATGAATCAATTGCTCAAGAATTTGTTAACCATCAACCAGGGAGCAAACTAGAAGCTTATTACAATTTATGAATTTTGTCTTAAATCTATAAATTTCCTCCCATTATCTTCCCGCTAATGTTTTCTCCTCTTCCATCGCCATGAAAATGGATACAAAGTACTAATTTAATAAATTTATTATTTCTTGATTAAATTTGCCTTCAAATTGGCCAAGAGTCCATTTTAATGTACCTTGAGCAGCATATTTATAAAACTTTATTGTGCCTAGGAATGTTGCTTCATAATCCACTTAGCACCTCTCATTATCCTCTGAACTCTTTATTGTTTGTTAATAATAGTGAACCTGACCAGATCAATTTTTGCTTTTATATAAATACAAGATCTTTATTTCTAATATTTTATTAATTCAGTTAGTATTTTATAAAGAAAAGTAATTTAAGGACCTTTTCTGCTTTTTTGCCCTTCCCACAATAATAGACCTGAAGATATATGACCCAGGTTCCTGAAGATCACAGAAAGTGATGTTACAAGTAACCTACAATTTACTTCATGAGTGCCATTGGCGTTTTCTTTCCGTGTAAAATGCTTTCACTTCATTAATGTCCTTCTTTGCAATTCTGGAGGTATAACCTATAATTCCTGGACACAGAAAATACTCTTGGATGCTATCCAAGATACTCAATGTACTTCACACTTCATTCACGCAGTTGCATTGATTTTTGGATGATGTAGATTGACCAAATCCTGACCCAGAGTCCAAGCCTTGCTGATGGATTCCCCAGATGAAAGCAGGGACGCTTAAGGATGAATCAAGTCATACCTCTCATCAACTTATTGTAATGTCACTAACTTATGTCTGGGATCATGCTACCTCTACTCTCAAGCAGAAACTGATGTATTGCATTTGGGGATCCTAAAGTTGAGATTGAGAATAAATAAGGGGGCAAAATGGATCAATGGATGGTCCTTAATTTTTTGAATGGGAACTTTTTCCACGTAAATTCCTTGAAAGATAACTTAAGGTTTTCAACATTCCAGTGTTCAGTTCTAATCAGCATTTATTGTTCTCATACTATGAAAAAGAAATGAGATGCAAATTTAAGACAGCTGAGTACTGAACAGAATGAAGCCTTATGTTTAGCAAAGATCCTGTCCGGATAGAGTATGTGTAAATCTGGACTTAGCTGTTCAAGCCTGTAACCACGAATAAGCTTCACTTCACTTCACTGCAATGTGTTAGACTTGTAAGCACTTACCCACACAATTTCCCCACCACCAACAACCCTCCCCCCCCCCCCCCCTGAAAAATATCTCATCCCAAAGGAAATAGAGGTCTTGACTAGTGACTTAGCAAGACATCTGGTGACCATAGAGGCACATCAAGAAATCCGCAATTTTCAATTGACAAGTTTATAAAAATGTGCTTGGCTTTGTTTCATGCCAAAACAGTTCCTTATGTGCTAAAATCTTTTATAACTGTACACCTTGTTCATATCGTTTGGTTCAAACATCAAAATGGCATTTTACTCAAACTACCTTGAATTTTGGGGGAGCTACATAAAATGTCAATCATTTTGTCACCAAGCAGAAAACACAATCAAAACATGCACAGTTACAGCAATATTTAGGACACTGTATATTCTGATTCTGCTGCCTTCTGTTCTTATTATTTAGTTCCTGGGAATTGAGGATGATTTGCTACCACTCTGACTCAGTGGGTTCTCAGTGGCTGATCTGCAGACTGTCATGTACCGGACATGTTGTGTCTAATGAGTTTGGTTGATAGGTTGATTGGTGGTTTGTACTCCTCCTCTAAATCCGCAACTTCGGCTCTGCGGGCATTTGATACTGCCTTTCAAAATGTTTGGCTGGTCCTCTACTTTGGTGATTAGGATGCGAATAAAGCTAGACAGGTTACACAAGTTATTGGATCATGGCTTCCACTTAATTTAAAGGGAAAGGGAAAGTCTAGGACCCTATTTGCTTTTCAAAGAGCAAAGTTACCAGAGTTTGTATGCGAACAATAAGGTATTTGATATTCATTGTCCATCACAAATGTCACAAAGTTCTGGAATTAGGGCATACTTGGGTGATTTTAACTCTTCAGTGCTTCTGGTGACATCAATTGCAGGAAGTGGGGATCGTTTGCAGTGATGAGAGAAAAGCTTCTCTCCTTCATTTAGCCTTTCCAAATGGATATGATGTGGCATGCTGCAGGTCAAGAGATCTTCCTCCTGGTGAAGGGAGAAACCATAACAACAATCAAAGAGTAATTCGGAGAAAATCTAAAACAAAATCCTCTCTGATCACTTTATGAACATAGCAATGTACAAATAAAGAGTAGGAGATGACTATTTGGCCCCTCGAGCCTGCTCCACCATTCAGTAAGATTTGATGTTATCTGATTTTGGCCTCAAGTCCGCTTTCTCCCTAACCCTGGTGATAATTGACCTGCCTCCACCACTCTCTGGGAAAAGAGTTCCAAAGATTCTAAACCTCTGAGAGAAAAAAAAACTTCCTCATCTCCATCCTGGAACTTTTTCCTCTACTTCTAGACTATTCCATAATGGAAATATTCTTTCAGAATTCAACCTGTCAAATTCTTTGTATCATTTCAACTGAACTACACTGACCTTCAAATTGAGGATTGTTTTTGCTTTGCTATTCTGCTTTTGTTGTCAATCTATATTGAGAGTTGTGACTTTTTTTTTCTCTACAGGCCTCCGTTCTATTCTCTGTACAGTGTTTGTACGCTTAGTGCTGATCCTAACCATGTCTAGAATACTGTATTTGTCTAATTTAAAGAATACCAGCCACGTGCAAATCTATTCCCTCAACACATCAAAATCTGTTTAGAGCCTTTAGTTTCCTCTGCTCACCTAACACTTGCACAATCTTAATGCTTGCACATCATTGCCTCAATTCCTTCACCACGTGATGAACATAGATTGTAAATTTCAAAGCCCTGGAAAGTTATCCCTGAGGGATACCATTCGTAGCTGGCTTCAAGCAAATCTGCAGCTTCTGCTAACAACTTTCTGTAATGTGCATGCAACCAATTCTTCATCTAGAAGCTGCTCACTAATTCTTCAAAACTTCACCTTGCAAAGTAATAGTGAAGTAAGGTGTAACACTTACTGGCCTGTATTTGAACAAACAAACCATTCAAAGCAAAGTTGTACAGTTCAAAGCATTAACAATTGTGGTGAGGTGTCATATAACGACTATAATAAAAACTTGACTGGGAAAGTGACAGCCTCAGCTTTACCTTTCGATGTTCGATATAGCTAGTAAAACAACAGCTGGAAGATAAGATGCAAATATTGGCTAAAGATTTTACTGCAGTGCTAGGATGTAGGGATGTTCCAGGAGACTGAAATAACTAGTTTTTTTCATGTTTCTGTGGTGCTAATGCAACTCATTATCTGTGGGTGACTCTGGGACAAAATCTATTTCTGTCACAGGTTTTGACATTCTCCTCCTGTCCCTGCCTTACTATGTAACACCTAGCAGTTTCTCAGGACATCCTAAATGCTTTACAGATCAACCGTTCATTTATTTTGGTCTTGTTAGTGAAACCTTGCTGTGTGCATATTGGCTGCCATATGCACCTACCAAACAATTGCAACTACACTTCAAAAGCATGGCTATGAAGTGTTTTGGAATGTTCTAAGATATGAAAGGAGCTGCATAAAGTTCTCTTTCATAGCCAGAGGATTTATTCTTATGTTACAAATTGGTTGCAGGTGTCCTACCTGCACATGGCAAAACCTTACCGTGCTGATGTAAAGCAAGCTGAGGTAGTTATTCTTGTGCACTGCCAGATAGATGTGCCAACATCTGCAGATATTCCTCGATAACTAATTATCCCTGCTTTCATCTTGAGCTACTTCAAACATGAAATACTGCATTAGAAGCCTTGAAAACAAAATTCCTCCAGTAAAATCAAAATTTCTGCAAAGATTTGGCATAAAAGCTATCAAAAAGTGATTCAGTAATTTATAAGGTACTGCAGAAATTCTTACAAAGCATACAAAAGCAAATTAAGTATTGCTCTGTACACAGAAACTCCCCTTCTCCTCATTATATGGGGAGAAATGAGGAAGTCTGATCTGAACACAGCAGAATTGTATTGAATATTAATTTGTTAATTATTTTCACAGAATGTGCAATATTAATGAGAATAGTGCACTAAAATGGACACAAACAATTCAGTTTATTAAATATTGAAGATATCTGAATTATTAAAGGAATTATCATTGGATTATCTGTCCATATACATTTGCTATTGCTGGTGGTTGCACACCGTGTGGTCCATGGCAGAACTGAATAGATTATTTCTATTAACTTTAAGATCAATCCATCTGCACTCTGATGGCTTAGAATTGCTGTGCAGTTGTTAATAGGGGGAGGTTGGCATGCACAGCTCTCTGATATGTTTCCTGAGTGCTTCAGATGCTTTTGCAAAACACTCTGTAAAAAGTGAGTTGTAGAATTTTTGTATGTTTTTATAACATAATGAAGTTATGTTGATATATCAATGTGCCCGTAAGAAAATATAATCACAAAGCCAGATCTATGTGCTTTCTGCTTTAAAGGAGGATCTAGAGAAGGCAGTGGGTTTGATGTGGTTTGTATTCAGTCAAGCGACAAAAAGCCTTCTCCGGGCATGTGCTGGCTAGATGTTTACATGGAGATCACCATATTCCTGCCAACACTCTAAAGATGTGTGCCATTAATCTTGTTTTATGTAGCATATGCTCTGAATTTATGAGCTGTATCTTTGGAGATTCCCCAAGGAGCTTTGAGGGGGTGTATACGTTCACTGACAGACACTTTTTTGTAAATTCTTCTTTGTTGAGGGTATACATGCTTGTGTGTATGTACGTGTATGTGTGTGCATGTGTACGTATCCATATATTTGTGTGCATGCATCCCTGTGTATGTCCTCATGTGGCAAAGCGACACAACTTTGACAACAAATCTCCAAACTCCCATCACCATGAAACTGGGTATTTCGTTGCTCCTCTGGGTATTCCACAGTTTCAAGATTCCAAGTTGAATGATAGCTAATACGCATGGTGGAGTTTTGTTCATTTCATGCACCCTATCATTAGATAGTGCACGTATAGTTTGACAAATTAACTGCAGCTATCACAGAGATAATTAATAAAGGAGCACTTTTGCAATGGAGGAGAGGGAATTTAGAAACAAAGTTCAACCACTTGCATATACACTTGTTTGTTGAAGTAAATTGCTGTTTATTCTATAAAGTATGAGGTAAAGACCTTAGATGAAAATTCTGCCATAAAATGACAGTAAAATGTTACATTCGTATTCAACTTCTAGGAATAGAGAAATATATCTCTTCTTCAGACAACAAGACCATATGGTATAGCTTAGTCTGTGTCTAGTTAACTCAGCCTTTGACTAAACCATTTACTACCATATCCACCATGTGGCTATTAAATATAAACCAGAAAACCTTTCTATTCATGATAATAAAGTGTGGGGCTGGATGAACACAGCAGGCCAAGCAGCATCTCAGGAGCACAAAAGCTGATGTTTCGGGCCTAGACCCTTCATCAGAGAGGGGGATGGGGAGAGGGTTCTGGAATAAATAGGGAGAGAGGAGGAGGCGGACCGAAGATGGAGAGAAAAGAAGATAGGTGGAGAGAGTATAGGTGGGGAGGGGATAGGTCAGTGCAGGGAAGACGGACAGGTCAAGGAGGTGGGATGAGGTTAGTAGGTAGGAGATGGGGGTGCGGCTTGGGGTGGGAGGAAGGGATGGGTGGGAGGAAGAACAGGTTAGGGAGGCAGAGACAGGTTGGACTGGTTTTGGGATGCAGTGGGTGGAGGGGAAGAGCTGGGCTGGTTGTGTGGTGCAGTGGGGGGAGGGGACGAACTGGGCTGGTTTAGGGATGTGGTGGGGGAAGGGGAGATTTTGAAGCTCAAGAAGTCCACATTGATACCATTAGGCTGCAGGGTTCCCAAGCGGAATATGAGTTGCTGTTCCTGCAAACTTCGGGTGGCATCATTGTGGCACTGCAGGAGGCCTATGATGGACATGTCATCTAAAGAATGGGAGGGGGAGTGGAAATGGTTTGTGACTGGGAGGTGCAGTTGTTTGTTGCGAACCGAGCGGAGGTGTTCTGCAAAGCGGTCCCCAAGCCTCCGCTTGGTTTCCCCAATGTAGAGGAAGCCATACCGGGTACAGTGGATGCAGTATACCACATTGGCAGATGTGCAGGTGAACCTCTGCTTAATGTGGAATGTCATCTTGGGGCCTGGGATAGGTGTGAGGGAGGAGGTGTGGGGGCAAGTGTAGCATTTCCTGCGGTTGCAGGGGAAGGTGCCGGGTGTGGTGGGGTTGGAGGGCAGTGTGGAGCGAACAAGGGAGTCACGGAGAGAGTGGTCTCTCCGGAAAGCAGACAGGGGTGGGGATGAAAAAATGTCTTGGGTGGTGGGGTCGGATTGTAGATGGCGGAAGTGTCGGAGGATGATGCGTTGTATCCGGAGGTTGGTGGGGTGGTGTGTGAGAACGAGGGGGATCCTCTTGGGGCGGTTGTGGCGGGGGCAGGGTGTGAGGGATGTGTTGCAGGAAATGCGGGAGACACGGTCAAGGGCGTTCTCGATCACTGTAGGGGGAAAGTTGCGATCCTTGAAGAACTTGGACATCTGGGATGTGCGGGAGTGGAATGTCTTATCGTGGGAGCAGATGCGGCGGAGGCGGAGGAATTGGGAATAGGGGATGGAATTTTTGCAGGAGGGTGGGTGGGAGGAGGTGTATTCTAGGCAGCTGTGGGAGTTGGTGGGCTTGAAATGGACATCAGTTACAAGCTGGTTGCCTGAGATGGAGACTGAGAGATCCAGGAAGGTGAGGGATGTGCTGGAGATGGCCCAGGTGAACTGAAGGTTGGGGTGGAAGGTGTTGGTGAAGTGGATGAACTGTTCGAGCTCCTCTGGGGAGCAAGAGGCGGCGCCGATACAGTCATCAATGTAACGGATGAAGAGGTGGGGTTTTGGTAAGGAACAGCAACTCATATTCCTCTTGGGAACCCTGCAGCCTAATGGTATCAATGTGGACTTCTGGAGCTTCAAAATCTCCCCTTCCCCCACCGCATCCCTAAACCAGCCCAGTTCGTCCCCTCCCCCCACTGCACCACACAACCAGCCCAGCTCTTCCCCCCCACCCACTGCATCCCAAAACCAGTCCAACCTGTCTCTGCCTCCCTAACCGGTTCTTCCTCTCACCCATCCCTTCCTCCCACCCCAAGCCGCACCCCCATCTCCTACCTACTAGCCTCATCCCACCTCCTTGATCTGTCCATCTTCCCTGGACTGACCTATCCCCTCCCTACCTCCCCACCTATACTCTCTCCACCTATCTTCTTTTCTCTCCATCTTCGGTCCGCCTCCCCCTCTCTCCCAATTTATTCCAGAACCCTCTCCCTATCCCCCTCTCTGATGAAGGGTCTAGGCCCGAAACGTCAGCTTTTGTGCTCCTGAGATGCTGCTTGGCCTGCTGTGTTCATCCAGCCTCGCATTTTATTATCTTGGATTCTCCAGCATCTGCAGTTCCCATTATCACCGACCTTTCTATTCATTATCTTTTGCAAGTCATAAGGAATTCAAATGGTTAATTTTACTGTCCTGAACCAATACCCACACAAGCAAACATAACAACAAAATACATAATCACGGATTGTATTTTAAAACTCAAAATTACAATAAATGAAATACAGGAAATTATACCATACGTCAAAAATTTATTTTCACTGCCTATGTCTCTATTGGGATTCAAATTAATAAAAAGATAGAAAGCTGGCCTAGTGCATAGACTTATACCATTGATGTCAGCCAGCTAAACATCTCTACTATCCACTGATCATTCAAGACACCTGGAAATATACGTTTGTAGAAAAATTCATATCACAATTTGCACTGGATTGGGCAAAGTGTGTTTTCACGTTTTATCAAAATATCTAAAAATTCCTGAAAACATTTCTTTGTCTGCTGTAATCAATGATACAGTTTACCTTAAAGAAAACTGATTCAAAGGCATTTCTGATCTTTTTGACAAGTTACATTTATATTATACAATCCGAGACTAATATAGAAAGTGAACCGCAGATGCTGAAACAACATTATAATATGGGAAGACTCTGATTCTTACAATATGAGAAAGTTAAGCGTTAAAGGCCCAATTGTAAGGCTGTGCTTTCCATATCTGTTGAGAAGAGGCATGCAGAGCTGGATGCACACCAAATTCACAGTGTAAACACCAAATCCATTTATTTCCCTTTTTTGGACTGTCAATTATAAAAGGAGTATTTGGCTTTAAATCAAGAGACGATACGAAGATATGATTGCAGTTTTAAAAATCATCTTTACTGGAGCACATTATGAGTTGTATTTAATGCTGCCTTTTCCTGAAAGGTGAGAACAGAACCAATGGGTTCTAAGCTAAGGGACATCCTTCTTGACAACAATGGTTTGATTATTCTGACAAGGTCCCAATGGCTTGCGTGGAGCTATGTGGAGCAGAGAACATCCAGCGTATGAATCCAAAGCATCAGAAAATCAGTCCCTGTGTCTCTTCCTCCTGTGTGAGGATACCAGAAAGTTTCCAGTAACAGCTCGCTGTCTTCCATTCACTTTTTTAACAAATCCCCTTTACAATAGTGAAAGGATGAATTCTCAAATAGTGAATGAAAGAGAGCAGCAGAAGGTGCAAACAAATTTGTGTCAACAGCAAAGAACTAAATGGAATTGCAAGAAACAAATCATCAATGCCAGTGTTCCAGACTGGTGCTATTGAACAGAATTACTCTGATTTTTTTTGTCTTTTCCGCCTTTAATGTTTACCTCTGGCTGAGCTATCATAATACATGCACCACGTGTCTGTCTCTGTGTGCCTGTATACATGAAATTAGGAGAATTTGAGATGCTTAAGTCTTGCATTTATATTTTGTCAAGTTATGAATGAACATTCATATTTCTCAATTGCAATTGGTTACAAGCAATTTGCTTTCAATAAACAATTATTTTCAGGCTAAGCACAGCCACTCGGTGAGTATTTTTTTCAATCTGAGTTCATTAATCAGGTAAATTAGGGACTTTGGATAGTTTGGCTAAGTATTTTCACATTTGTATTGACTCCTGGAATAGCGAGATTTGATGTCTGGCTGAGCTATCATAATACATGCACCACGTGTCAATGTAACAAATATGTTTTGGAACTGTGAGCTATCTATGCCAACCAGTCCTGGGAATAATTGAGGTCAAAAATTGGACATCATTCTGACTTTGAAAATTTTGAAACTATGACAGTGATGCAGAACTTATTTCTAGCAATATCGAGGAAACTGAAACTGAGGAGCAGCAGATCCACAAGAGGGCCAAGAAGGCTAAATTATGTTTACCTTTTAATAATCCCCTAGGGGCCAGGAAAAAAACAGTTTACGCAATGGTCAAGCCTGATGTATTTAAATGAGTATGGAAAGCAGAGAGTCCTGGGAATACTCAGCATGCCCAGCTGCACATGGAGTGTGTAACAGAGTGAACATTTCAGTTCAAGCGTATTCCTTCCAAACAAAATATATAGAAATGCAATAGTTCTAAAGCAAGTGAAACAAGGGAACTGGAAGAACAAAAGGATAGGTCTGTGCTAGGATGGAGAGTGGGAGAAATTAACTCATTTAAAAAAAAAACTACAAAAGACAAAGTGAGTGGTAATGGTTGTGGTAAAGAAAGAATTGTCCAATGTGGGGGTCAATGTCAAAATAATGAACAACTAGATGTGGGGACTGCATTCTGGTTTGAAATTGTTGAACTCCCTGTTGAATCCAAACATCTGAATTGGGCCTAAACAAAGTTGGAAGCCACACAATACCAAATTATAGTCCAACAGTTTTATTTGAAATTAAAAGCTTTGTGAACATTGCTCCTTCGTAATTATACTCCAGCCACTGAGAAGTGAGATGATCCCCCGAAGTGTTTTATGCGTCATTTTCTGAAACTCTGGAATTAGATTGAAGATGATTCTTGTGGAACACTGTCACTTTTGGATTGATATACATCTAAACTGTAAACAAAACTGTTAAAATAACTATAGTCTAAAGCATCACTCACATTCTGTAAAAACAGAGAGAGGAGTACATGTTTTAACAAAGTGAAGCAGATGAAATTATTGATCTTCCCATGTAAGATGATACATCTGGCCTTTCAATTAAAATTAGTAAAAGTGGGTCAAACAGGATAAACCTGACGATAATGTTTAAAAATCAAGCAAATAAGCTGCAATAACCTTAGAGCACAGTATTCCTTTCCTTGTACATACATTGAAAAGTGTAATTTTAAAAATATTCATTCATGGAAAGTAGGCATCACTGACCGGGCCAGAATTTATTACCCATCCCTAATTGTTCTTGAGAAGGTGATTGTGAGCTGCTTTCTTGAACTGCTGCACTCCACAAACGGTGAGGTGATCCACAATGCCATTAGGAAGGGAATTCCAGGACTTTGACCCAACAACAAGGTGGTAGCCATGATGTAAAGGTGCTGGTGTTGGACTGGGATGGACAAGGTCAGAAGTAACACGATTTCAGGTTATGGTCCAACAAGTTTATTTGAAATCACAGGCTTCCCGAGTGCTGCCCCTTCATCAGATGATGAAGGGGCAGCACTATGAAAGCTTGTGATTTCAAATAAACCTGTTGGACTGTAACCTGGTGTTGTGTGACTTCTGACTAAATCAGGATGGTGAGTGGCTTGGTGGAGAACTTGCAGGTGTTTCCATGTATCTGCTGCCTTTATCCTTCTAGATGGAAATGGTTGTGGTTTTAGAAGGCGGTGTTTGAGGGTCTTTCATGAATTTCTGTGGTTCATCTTGTAGATAGTACGCACTACTGCTATTGAGTGTTGATGGTGTAGGGAATGGATGTTTGTGGATATGATGTCAATCAAATGGGCTGCTATATCCTAGATATTGTTGAGCCTCTTGAGTGTTGTTGGAGTCACACTGAGGGATGGTTTTAGATTTTATTTTAGGTTTTGGAAAGCACTGAAGATGGAAATTACTTTTCCTATTTTGACTGTATTTCTGTCTGTGATTTGAATCAGCCAAGTATGGTATGATTTCAACCGTTCAATCAAAACTATTTAAAAGAATGTATAAACACTGAGATAACTGAGATGCTTATCATTTATCTGGGAAGTGGTTGCTCTGTTTTATGCAGAGACTAAATTAAATTTCATGCTTTCACTTCTCTTGGGTGACTTGCCTTCCAGCACAGATGACTGAATTTCATAAAGAGAATTTTCCAGGTCTGCTCGACTGGAACCCCTGACCTCTGCCATGTGGAGAATGTTTGGATACGCACACACACAACTGTCATCAGCAGCTGCTTCAGTACATCCCATTACTACCAGCCTGATCCTTTTATAGGCTGTGCCCTGCTAAAATGAAACAATTGGTTCTAATGGCCATGTTTATTTGACAATGGGTTGCAATTTTGTAAACATTTACACTCTTGTGATGAGACCCATTGAAAGTGTTCTTTTTAGTATTTTGTAGTTCTCAGATGCTTTCATGATCCAGGTACATGATAACAGGTTGATTGTGCCTGGGTATATCATGGTTGCTTCCTGATCTGTCCAATTCTTTTCAGCTGATTACAAACATTTCAGATAATATTGGGATAACAATCCTCCAACTGTGATAGACGATAGTGAATCAGTGGGTTCGGGTTGTGCATAATCCAGGGGAGGTTTAAGGTCGGTCCATTTCAGTAACAAGGCTGCAGGCAGATTGAGCCTGGGAATTAGCCTCATTATATGTCATGTATTTGTAAAACCAGTTGAAAGACTATTTTACTTTCAAAAGGTAACATGGAACGCGGACACTGCACCTTGACAAGATGGACTCCAGAGGGATTAGATGACTCCTTTTGTGCCATCTATATATACAGATTGGAATTAACTGTATGTCTGGACATGTCTCTGGAGAATCATTAACATGAAGTAGCCTTCCTGGGTATCAGTGACTTCTCTTTCCATTTCAGTTGAAGTGAACTAAATGAACATTGGCTGTTATATTTTCTGGCCCTGTGAAGAAGAGATTTCAATGTTGCTGGGGCATCATTCAATTTCCATTGTGTGCCAATTACACCTGTTATCAAATCATTGTGCAGACAAAAGAATACATCAAGACTGTTGTCACATGATTGAAATTGATTAGAGATAGCCAGTAGTTTATTATATCATAGGGGCAGCACAGGGAGTCAATATGGGGATGTGGAGATGAGAGGGAAACCATCTTTCATTCATCCAAAAATTGGAAAGGAGATCTGTATAATTAACTATACCTGTGGGTTTGTACATTGATACTGCAGGAACTTTTGATTGATAATAAAACATACTTCATATCTGTATGGACTCTAGGTGATCAAGGGAGAATCCTTCAGGCTCACAGCATTTCAATTTAAATGCATGTTGTATGATTTGGAGTTTTTTTTGTAAGTGTGTATTAAGGAATATGAAAAATGAATGTTGCAATTAAATTTCATTCAAAATGAAAAATAAATAATTATCTTAATCAGACCCAATTAGTCAGATACTTTAGAGACTTTTAAGCTGCTCTTGGAACAGGTACATGGATGATAGTATAATGTAGGGTATGCAGGGTAGTTTGATCTTAGGATAATAGGTCAGCACAACATCGTGGACCGGAGAGCCTGTGCTGTTTTATGTTCTGTCATTTTTTTATATGTTTTGTATCTGTTTGTTAAATTCAGAACACTCAAAGGAAGAAAAATATTCTACAAAATAAATGCTTTTTAAGTGACACAATTCTGTTCTTAGTGTGAAGGCCATCCGGTAAGATGACATTGCAGTAGAAAGTAAACAGGCACTTTGCCTATCAACCTTCCTTCTCATTTGTTGGTACCTCCATCACCTTCCAAACCATTCCCCTTGCAAATGATTATATTAAACTTGGTCCCTTCATCCAAATCATTAATTGTGGATTGTAAATATTTGATACCCCATCACTGATCCTGGTGGCCTGACAGTAAATGTAGTTCACCAACTTGAAAATGATCCCTTTCTCCTGACACTGTATTACCTGTTCATTAGCCAATCCTCTGTTCAAGCAAATATATTTCATGCAACACCGTGAACTTTTACATTGTAACTTTTTGACCGGTACCTTATCAAATGTTTTTTGGGCATCCAATTAAGCTATATTAATTGTTCCACCTTAACCATCCTACTTGTTACATTCTCAAATAGCTCTAATAAATTGTCTAACTTACAAAACACAGCTAACATAACACAGAGCCACTGACTCAACATAACAAGAGAGAGATCTTAAATGTATTTCTCAGTACATTCTGCGATATGCCAATTTATCCAAATAGATTGACTTTGATCAATTGGCAATGATTCTTGAGAGCTCATTGCATTCAAAAATGCAAAAGACTTTTTCACTAGTAGTCCACTTTCATGCCAGTAAATTGTTACAGTCAAAAAAGAAGTGTTAAGAACAGAATGGTTCACAACTTTAATCATTCCCACCTGTATATGTGCCATCTGGGGTTGTGCCGCACATCAGAAGATAATTATTACAATCGTATTTCCCAAATGGAATACTGTGCTTGGGTCAGAATTTTACTTGGATTAAGTATGTGTTTAATCTGCAGAGTCTGTGAGAGCTGTGTTTGATGGGTTTTCTTCCACACAGATCAGCTTGCACACAGACGCCGAGGCAGCATTTGTGAGCTGATGAAAGTTAGTAATGAAGAGAATGGTGAATTTTCTTCACTGAACACAGGAAATAATTATCCCCATCCCCACTCTCACTCTACCTAACAGATATCAGGATTTAATGAGTGAGTGATTGTTTGGAATAATAATATTTTCTTTTGATAAACCTGTCTTCCTCTATTTCAATCATATTAGAAAGCTTCGAAAATTTCACATACATAATTCCTCCATGTGATTCTCAAATGGCTCAGAAAATGCTGAATTGGTGAATCTTTGACCAAGCATCATGAATTTAATTTTCTACTTCATTCTTCAAGTTATTTTACTTATGCGACCTGAATTGCTTGGGGCATTTTTTTTATTCTTTCATGCTATATAGTTATTGCTGAAAAGGCCAGCACTTGTTACTCATCCCTTACTGCCCTCTATTGAGACCTTGAGCCTTCACTCAACTAAACTCTGGAAGAGCCCCATTCCCTTTCCTAGTCAGAGTTGTTAGTGTGGGATAAAATGAATGCCTTCTAAAAATAAAATGTTTTTATTTTCAGTTTATTTGAGTTTCAGGGATTTGGACATGTCAGAGATGCTTATGAGTCAAACACATTGCTATGTATCTGGACTCCCATGTAGGTCAGACCAAGTAAGGATAGCACATTACTGTCCTTAAAGGAAACAAGATGGGCTTTACATTAATTCAATAAGAAACAACTTGATTACAATGTACAAGATGATGTTCTGACAGGGTAAAAGAGGAGAGGATGTTTCCTCTTATGGATGAAACTTAAAGGTCACTGTTTAAAAATCAAGGATTGCCCATTTAAAACAGAGGTTACCCAAAAGAATATTCTCAGAGGGTCGTGAGTCTTTGGAACTCATGTTCTGAGAAATATGGTTTGAGCAGAACTTGACTATTTTAAGTGCAAAGATAATAGATTCTTTATAAGCAAGGGTTGAAATGTTATTGGGGATAAGTGGGAATGCAGATTTCAGATTAGCCATGATCTTATTGAATGGAGGAATAGGGGTTGAATTGTCTACTACTGCTGCTTATTTGTATGTTTCTATGAATTATAGAGATATCATTGAATTAGTCATCACCTCTACATCAATTAAATCCTTCAGGAAGGATATATTGGGCAAAACCTTGGGAAGAACAACGGCTTTGAATATTACTTGGAAATGGACACAAACATATGAAGTCATACTGGCAAACCAGACAATATAATTGCTACAGTCAGCAAGTTGCACTGAACCAAAAAGAAATCTGTAACAGATGAGGTTTGTCACATCTACCCAAAAGCGGTCCAGCATTTCTTGCTGTCTGCAAAACACATGTCATCAATGGAGATAACAAAGTGTGGATCTGGTTGAACACAGCAGGCCAAGCAGCATCTCAGGAGCACAAAAGCTGACGTTTCAGGTCTAGGCTGTGTTCATCCAGCTCCACACTTTGTATTCTCAGATTCTCTAGCATCTACAGTTCCCATTATCTCTGTCATCAATGGACATTGGGCCTGAGTGTCAGGAAATATGGTTCCAAAGACAAAGCCAGATCCCAGAACAAAACACAAATGACCAATAAGACTGCAGCATTGAAAACGCTAAGAAGAGGCACAAACATGTTTGTGAGGTTCAGATTCAATCAAGTGAAAGGCAGAAAAGACCAAGTTTTCTGTAGTATTAACTTTATACACCATGTTAATGGGAGGAAGGTGATCCAAAGCTTTTATAATTGTTAATATCATCTGTCCTGAACGTGTAGGACAGCACACTTTAACAGCTAAAATTGATACAGAAGCCAGTTCCAAAATATTATCATTACCCATCCTGAAAGATATATACCTTAGGACTCTGTGGGACAGCCTATAAGAATCCACTTCGCAGCGTGTTGTGGGTGACCAGTTCCGTGGTTTGGTAGAATCACACTGCAATATCAATACGTAATCTCAAATTGACTTCCTGATTGATGCCAATAGTGCAGTAGTGGCATGACTATCAGTATGTACAGATCTCAGTATAATCGTAATTCATCAGATTCAAATCATAGCCAGAGCACGGCAAGTCACGTGATGCAATTAAATCAGGCAACGATCTCAAAAGCTATTACTCTGAAGTGAATACAGGTCAGGTATGACGATGATTGTATCTGATATGTTGAGCAGAGTACCTAATACATTCAAAGACCAAAATGATGTTCTTGATCTACATGCTGATGGTCTGGATTATGAAGCTAAAGATGTTCTCAAGGTTCATCTGTTACATTTTCATCAGAGGAAGTGTGATTAGTTACAATTATCAACTGCTGGAGATGAGCAACTACAGGATTTGCAAAGAATCATAATTCAGAGATGCCTGACTCGTTCTCAAAGAAGTACCTGAGAAGATTTATTCACTTTGGCATAAGATATAAACTTGGTAAATCACAACAAATCTTTTTTGAGGGCAAACCATTCCTAATATTGAAAACATAATGCAAAGATGGTACATCCATGTTACATCAGAGACTTGTGTGAACTGAACACACAAGACGTCTAACACATGAAGTTGCGTACTGGCCATGGATGCATCAGGATATTCAATAATTTGTGAATTCATGTTAAGCGTGCCAAATGTATAAACTCTAGCAATGAAGGGAGCCTCTAAATCCACACAATGTTCCATTCATTCCTCGAATAAAAGGAGCAACAGGTTATTTCTCTAACTATCCAACTGTTTAAAAACTTATCAACAACTATGACCATGAGGTTGTAAACATCCTCCCTGAGCCGGTATGTTTGATTACAAACATTTTGTCACTGCGAGGTAACATCATCACTGCACCTCTGGTGAAGCATTGATGTTCTGTCCCGTTTGTTATTTATATGCCTCAGTTTGTTGGACTGTTTGATACCACTTCTGGTTCTGTTTCTCAGTGGTTTGTATGTAGGGTTTAATTCAATGCGTTTGGAGATGGAGTTTCAGTTAGAATGCCAGGCCTCCAGCAATTCCTTGGTGTGTCTCTGGCTTGTGCAATTATAGATGTTTGTCCCAGTCAAATTGCTGTCCCTGGTTGTCTGTGTGTAGTGAGACAAGTGAGAAGTGGTCGTGTCTCTTTGTTGCTGGTTGGTGTTCGTGTATCCGTATTGTCAGTTTTCTTCCAGTTTGGCCTATTGACTGTTTCTCACAGTGCTTGCATGGTATTTTGTATATTACACTGGTTTTGGGTATTGGATCCTTAGCAGACAATATTTCCCACTGTTGAGGAGAATTCCTCAACATCAACAAAGACACCAGGATAGATGAGGATGAGGATGAGATGATGATATCCTTCAACATAACAGCTGTTTACATCCATGAACATCGATCCAGCCAGAGACAATTGCCACACTGCTGGAAGAATTAAACAGGCAGGCACCCCAGGGCACCAACAGCATCAATATGGACACCACGATGAAACAACTAGATCTGTGCTTCACAACCCACTTCACCTTCAACAATGGCATGTACAAACAAATCAATGGAACACCAGTGGGATTCCCAATATCAGGACTGATTGCAGAAGCAGTACTGCAAAGGCTAGAACAGACACTGCTCCCCACTGTACAACCCAAACTTTGAGTCTGATATGTAGCTGACTCCTTCATGATTATCAAACGCACAGAACCAGAAGAAACCCACCGACACATAGACATCATCCTCACTAGGATAAATGTCACAAAAGAAGAAGAGAACACTAACTGCCAACTACACTTCCTGGACATAATGATAGAATGCAAAAACACATGGGGAACTCCAGAGTAGCATATATAGAAAGACCACTTATGATAGTATCATGTCGGATATGCAGCGTAGTTTGATCTTGTAGGATAATAGGTTGGCCTTCCATTGTGGGCCAAAGGGCCTGTACTGTTCTATGTTCTATGTTCACTCCTGCAGACCAGATACTCAATTACACTAGCAATCGCTACAACCCCCCACAAATGGAGCTGCATCAGGACATTATTTAAATGAGCTACAAAACATTGCAGCAATCCAGAACCACATCAAGCAGAACAGGAGCACTTACATGAAGTCTTCAAAAGAAATGGATACCCGAAAAGCATAATCTGCCATTGCCTCTGAGACAGACCACAACAGGTAGACATAACACGACCAGAATCACTGATCACCCTACCGTTCATCAAGGACATTTCAGAAATGACTGCAAAACTACTCAGACCCCTAGATATCAGCGTAGTCAATGAACCAATGATAACCCTCCAACAGCTACTGATGAATGGAAAGGATTCCCTACCCAAACCCAGCAAAACCAGTGTAATATACAAATCACTATGCAAGGACTGTGAGAAACACTCAATAGGCCAAGCTGGAAGAAAACTGATGATAAGGATACACAACCACCAACTGGCCACCGAGAAACATGACCAATTCTCACTTGTCTCACTACACACAAACATCAAGGGACAGAAATTTGATGGGGACAACACATCCATAATTGCACAAGCCAAACAGAGATGCGCTAGAGAATTGCTGGAGGCCTGATATTCTAAGCAGAACTCCATCAACAAACACATTGAATTAGACCCGGTGTACAAACCATTGAAAAACAGAACTGGAAGTAGTGCCAACCACCCCAACAAACTGAGGCATATAAATAACAGGTGGGACAGAACACCAACACTTCACCAGAGGCACACTGACAATGTTACCTAGCAGGGTGACTAAATGCTTGCAAACAAACCCACCAGCTGGGCGAGCATGTCTACAACCTCATCCACAACTCGAGCTACAAATCTTCTCAAAAACTTTAAATATGACCATCACTAACACTGTAAACACTATTTTCAGTTTATTTGGTGTTCTGGAATGAATCATGCCAGACTGTGTGCCCCCAGTGCGCTGGCAAACCATTTTAAGCGATGTATAATGAGAGAGGAGTGACACATCATCTATCGATACTCAAACAATCTGACAGTGTGAGGGTGGGATGAGAAACATGAAATAGGGGTCATGGGAATGGGTTACAGGGAAGATAAAGGCTAGAGCTTACTGATAACAAGGGAACAACAAACGCCAACACTCTTCATCCCATCACCATCCTCCTCATTTACTTAGGCACCATTGGTGGCACAGAACGCTGCAGCAGCACCTTCCACTCTTGAGCTGAATAATGGGAAGACTTGCTGCTACCAGGAGCCTGACATAAGGTCTATCCCATCAGTAAGTGGTTCCCATCATGACAACCTGAATTAAATCCAGCCCAAGTGAATTATCAAAACCTGGTGAAAAACATCTTAATAGGAAGCAATATAATAAAATGTGAGGCTGGATGAACACAGCAGGCCAAACAGCATCTCAGGAGCACAAAAGCTGACGTTTCGGGCCTAGACCCTTCATCAGAGAGGGGGATGGGGAGAGGGAGCTGGAATAAATAGGGAGGGAGGGGGAGGCGGACCGAAGATGGAGAGTAAGGAAGATAGGTGGAGAGATTATAGGTGGGGAGGTAGGGAGGGGATAGGTCAGTCCAGGGAAGACGGACAGGTCAAGGAGGTGGGATGAGGTTAGTAGGTAGATGGGGGTGCGGCTGGTGTGGGAGGAAGGGATGGGTGAGAGGAAGAACCGGTTAGGGAGGCAGAGACAGGTTGGACTGGTTTTGGGATGCAGTGGGTGGGGGGGAAGAGCTGGGCTGGTTGTGTGGTGCAGTGGGGGGAGGGGACGAACTAGGCTGGTTTAGGGATGCAGTGGGGGTAGGGGAGATTTTGAAACTGGTGAAGTCCACATTGATACCATATGGCTGCAGGGTTCCCAGGCGGAATATGAGTTGCTGTTCCTGCAACCTTCGGGTGGCATCATTGTGGCAGTGCAGGAGGCCCATGATGGACATGTCATCTAGAGAATGGGAGGGGGAGTGGAAATGGTTTGCGACTGGGAGGTGCAGTTGTTTGTTGCGAACTGAGCGGAGGTGTTCTGCAAAGCGGTCCCCAAGCCTTCGCTTGGTTTCCCCAATGTAGAGGAAGCCACACCGGGTACAGTGGATGCAGTATACCACATTGGCAGATGTGCAGGTGAACCTCTGCTTAATGTGGAATGTCATCTTGGGGCCTGCGATAGGGGTGAGGGAGGAGGTGTGGGGACAAGTGTAGGGTGAGGGAGGAGGTGTGGGGACAAGTGTAGGGTGAGGGAGGAGGTGTGGGGGCATCCCTGGGGTGTTCGTCCCCTCCCTCCACTGCACCACACAACCAGCCCAGCTCTTCCCCCCCCACCCAGTGCATCCCAAAACCAGTCCAACCTGCCTCTGCCTCCCTAACCGGTTCTTCCTCTCACCCATCCCTTCCTCCCACACCAGCCGCACCCCCAGCTACCTACTAACCTCATCCCACCTCCTTGACCTGTCCGTCTTCCCTGGACTGACCTATCCCCTCCCTACCTCCCCACCTATACTCTCTCCACCTATCTTCTTTACTCTCCATCTTCGGTCCGCCTCCCCCTCTCTCCCTATTTATTCCAGCTCCCTCTCCCCATCCCCCTCTTTGATGAAGGGTCTAGGCCCGAAACATAGAACATAGAACATAACAGCACAGTACAGGCCCTTTGGCCCTCAATGTTGTGCCGACCTGTCATACTGATCTGAAGCCCACGTCAGCTTTTGTGCTCCTGAGATGCTGCTTGGCCTGCTGTGTTCATCCAGCCTCACATTTTATTATCTTGGAATTCTCCAGCATCTGCAGTTCCCATTATCTCTGATACATCTTTAATAGGAAGCAATTCCTTGTTGAGGTTGTCGTCATGCTTATAATTACACTCTCATCACTTATCTTCACTCTTCACTGTTTTAAAACGGGGAAAATATAACTTACTGTCTTTCCCACATATTGTTACTGGCCCAGAAGTTGCAAACATGTTAATATTTCTGATGAATTCATAAATTAGACCATTGTATGACCAAATTGTCCAGTGACAAACTTATTCTAAAACCTTGCTGATTATAGTATGTTACAGCGAGTGTAACAATGAAGTGAATATGATGTAGCTAATGCTAAAATGAAACCCATTGCAACATAACATTGCACAGGACAATATATCTTCAAATATATATTTTAAAATTGAACAGATGTACAGAAGCAAGTACAAATTCAAAACAGAGAGATCCTGATTCATCTTTCAGGTGTCGTTATTGCATTTGATTTTAACCTACCTATGGGGGTTGTATAAGGAATACAGAAATTAATACTTTTAATTTTCAGTTGCTTAAGTTGTCCTCAACTCCTGTAATATTTCTGATTTGCTATTTGAATTGTGATAAGATATAAATGTTAACGTATGTATATTCAAGCTTAAAATAATGACTATGTAAATTACATATCAAAATGTCTGACTTGGATGAAAGTTTAAGAAACAAACACACAGAGTGCTGGAGAAACTCAGCAAGTCTAGTACATCTGTGGAGACAGGAACTCAGTTAACATTTCAGGTCTGTTATGACTCTTCGGAAGAAAGGTTTATTGAGCTTTTCTCGCTCCGTAAATGTTGGCAAACCTGCTGAATTTCACCAGCCTTTTCTGTGTTTATTTCAGATTTTCAGCATTTATGTGAGTTTGAGACTATGGACCAGTAACCTTTTCCCTATCCCTGCAAATCCATATGATTAGTACTGGTTTGAATTTTACAACAATGACTCCAGACACTGTTGGAACTACTTGACAGGCTGCCTTTGAAAATGTACAAATTGAAGCTGGCACAAAGGTTTCTTAAGTAAATCTTGAATTACAATGTTATAATTTCACAGCCGCACCACGTTGCTATGATTTAAAACAATTTGGTGATGAAGAACATTATTGTTACTATTAATGTCATTAAGTGTTATCATTGATTTTCATGGTGAGCGATGGAACTGCTCAACATTTTCAGTGAGAGAAATAGCAGAGCAATACAACAAATAATAAAATGTGAGGCTGGATGAACACAGCAGGCCAAGCAGCATCTCAGGAGCACAAAACAATTCTGGCCAGTTATGGAGTTGCTGAAGCTGAAATTATGCCTTCGTTTTCTGGGTCTCTGGCATCATAAATTGAGTGTATGGCACATATGCGCCATTGTAATAGCAAAAGACTTTGGGAAAAGGATCAATATTATTTTCTTCACTACATTTAATTAGAGCATTTGTACCACTCCTTTACTATTGAGGTTGCTTAATACATTGGATGTCGAATTAATTGAAATGATTTCAATTTTTCAAGAGGAATTTCCTAACTCATTCTTGTGAATGATTAGATTTGTTTAGTCCAGTGGCCTATAAATAGTCTGTTTGTCTAACAACTGTAGCTACAATCTGAACCCAGTCCTGAAAACTGACCTTTCCATAATGTTGGTGGGAGATTGCAGAACGCCCAGCGGGACTAAATAAATGACGCTCATCAATTATCTGTTATACAATCTGTGAAATATTCTTCTGTCAGTTCGTCATTCTCATATTTTGATGTTCACACCTTTATATAGCAGCAGATGTTTCTGATTTAACTCCACAGACTTTAGCCCATTTTATTCCCCCAGTTCCCCAGTCTTATGTTCACTAAATGAGAGTTGCACCACAAGTACTGGAGTTCACAGCTTTAACAGTTAACAGTTCACTGCTGGAAAACTAATGCAAGTACATGCTTTCTCAGAGTTTGTAGGGATGAGTCTGACAGCAAAAAGGAAATGTTTCAAAGGTATCCATTAAAGTAGTTTATACTTGAACCAAAGAATTTGAGTACACACTGGTGATTATTGATTTGTCCGCAGTTCGTGATGGGCCACACACAGCTCACCTCCATATAAATCATCACCCATTTTTGATTTTCTCTCCTGTCATTGATTGTGAAGAAGAGGGATGGGGAAACTGCAAGAAGATTCACTTGGACTGGAAATGGGTGGTGTTGGTGGTGGTGATGTTTGGGGGGAGGTGAAGCTATATTGCCATTCCTGCCCTTTCATGTTATCTTGAAGGTGCTGATATGTTGAGTCCAAAATTATTGTAACTTCACCTCTCCCCTGGCTCTAACTCTGAGTCCAACTGCTTCTGGAAAGATATATCCTTTTCTCCGTCACGAGAAATCTCCAAGGTTTCTGTGTCTTATCAATTTGGGGTGATGGATGGCCAGAAAGTGACATTCCTTTCCCTGTATGATGGGGTAGACATCATGCTCATCTTGAGAATGACTGAGGTGAAGACTTCAGGAATAAAAATGGGAATGGGGTTGATTACAGAGTATGGCGAGTACCTGTCAAACATTAGATTCAAGTTCCAGAAACATGAAGCTCTCAACTAGATCCTTGGGCAGGATATAGGACAGAAGATGTGCAAGCTTGGTCATATCCATTAAAGTTGAACGGAATGCACTAGATGTATCTGCACTGTAGTTAGTCCTGTGGGCCCTCCCCAATGCCCACCACCCTCTATCTCCCTCACCCAACCCTTCAGCAAGTATCGGCTTCTACCACAAACACAATCTAGGACCACAGGCATTGCAGTATCAGGGATGATCTGCAATTGCCATCTACTACTGCCCTTCACAGCTGCCATTATTATTCAGAGCAATCGATCCATATTCCTTCAGGTCAGAATCAACAAAGCTGCTCTTTGATCCTAATGGACAGAAACCATGTCCTTAGCACAAGATTGAGTTTTCACAAGGCCAGCTGAAGGACAAAAGGGAATCGAGCGATACCACTATGTGGCATCCACTCCTCCCCCTCACTGTAACTCAGGACTGACTTTTGGGCATGGCTTTAATGGTGTAAATCTTATAGAAATAATTTGTTACATCTGTTGCTGTTTATCTTGCTATATTGTTGCTGTTGTGTTATTTGTTTGTTTAAAAAAACTCTTTCTTAATAGTTACTTCTGGAACCTCAGTTCTGAGGAAGAGTCATACCTCAGTTGAAACATTAACTATTCTCAGAGTTTCTCACTCCACAGATACTGCCAGAACAGCAACTCATATTCCGCTTGGGAACCCTGCAGCCCAATGGTATCAATGTGGACTTCACAAGCTTCGAAATCTCTCCTTCCCCCACTGCATCCCAAAACCAGCCCAGCCTGTCTCCGCCTCCCTAACCTGTTCTTCCTCTCACCCATCCCTTCCTCCCACCTCAAGCCGCACCTCCATTTTCTACCTACTAACCTCATCCCACCTCCTTGACCTGTCCGTCTTCCCTGGACTGACCTATCGCCTCCCTACCTCCCCACCTATGCGCTCCTCTCCACCTATCTTCTTTTCTCTCCATCTTTGGTCCGCCACCCCCTCTCTCCCTATTTATTCCAGAACCCTCTCCCCATCCCCCTCTCTGATGAAGGGTCTAGGCCCGAAATGTCAGCTTTTGTGCTCCTGAGATGCTGCTTGGCCTGCTGTGTTCATCCAGCTTCACACTTTGTTATCTTGGATTCTCCAGCATCTGCAGTTCCCATTATCTCATCTACTGCCAGACCTGCTGAGTTTCTAAGTATCTGTTGAGTGTTTAATCTCTATTTGTGATCCAAAAATTTCTTTACTTTTAAAGCATGTCAAAGGACAGGGTGCTGGCAACAGTGCAAGGCTCATTGTGGCAGGGCAAGATCATCTGGCAATTTGTGATTATTCCCAACTTTTGACACATTTCTTCCTTAGCACAGATCATTGGATTCTTTTGTATGGTAATACGACAAGACCTCTAATTCATCATCATTTTGTCCACAAGTTCTGATCCAATAAGATCACCAATGAGCAACCATTTGAACAAAGTATCCCACAGTGTGTCCAGCATTAACAGAATCATTTCCCTGAGTATAACTGGAGTAGGAATATGGACAGACTTATCTCTTTACCACTCACTGTGCCCAGAGGTCAACTGTAAAATTCAAAATACAATTAATTAACTCAGCACAGTTTGGGGAATACAGTTTGGGAACTTACCCTCTAGAAAGCTTCAAACTATGCTGAACCATGCCTCTTTGCACTCTACAAAAACAATTCCTATTTGAAATACTATTCCCTTTCATCCCTTATAATCTTCCACGTTCTGCCTGCCTTATATTGCTATTATAACTTTATGTTTTCAACTCATACAATGTCTATTTTACCGATTATCATTACTTTGTTCTGTTCAGCTAACTATCTTTTTTCCTAAAATGCAAGGGGTCTCTCTCCTGAAAGATTGTAGGGACATTTTGAATAGTCACTTTTCAAACTGTGGCTTACACCTTTAATTACTTTCCCAAAATGAAGCTAATCCCTTCCTTTCAGATGAACTTTTCCACTGGATGATGTCATCGTTTGTGAAATGAACAGATTATGTGAGGAAAGTGCCTGAGATTCAATTCATAACATTGGCAGTAAAACAGTCGACTTAGGGAAGGATCATGTATAAATCTGTCAAATTAGAAATTACATATTTGATATTTTAAAGTTCCCAACATTACAATTTTAAAAGTCTGTTACATGCCAGAATTGGAATATTTTTCTGTTAGTGAGTAAAACTATGAATTTACTTTCAAAGATTACTGTTACCATGGCAAACAGATGAGCATATTTCATGGCACCATATGTAATGAATTTTAATACTATTACTATTGAATGTACAGATGTAATTGTTTTGGCATTTTAAGCTTTGAGAATCCAATTCTGGAACTGAGGTAAAAGGGTCTTTTTTTTTAAACTTACCATCAATATCAGAAGAACAACTTCAGCTGGCATCTGAAAAACTGTCTAGAAATATTTTGATTTGGTCTGAGTTTGGAACATATGAAATGCCTACATATTTAGTTGAATGAACTGCCAGGAGCCAGGGGATAGATTCTATGAAAATAAGAAAAAAGTATACATCTTTTACATATCAGGAAAAAGTATATTAGATCCATTAAGATATGTCCTTTTGATAAACCTTAGCCTCTTATAAACTCACTACGGGGGAAGATTATCTCTGCAAAGTAACAAAATCATCAACACATGTATAAACACGAACTTATAATTCATACAGAGCAAATTTTCCCCATAATTTTGTGTCCTGCTTTGAGAAATGTACCTGAATGTGTCTTGAGCCTTAAATATTGGCTACAGTAATGACTTGATAGCCTCATTAGTTCCATTTCTGACACACTGGGTTCTTGGGAAGCCTGCTACAGATAGAAGGTGTCACTTCCTTCTCTAGTTGACATATTCTTTCAGCTGGTTGTGTTTAAAGCTGTTTCATAGATCAAACATGGATTTTTTTTTTAAATTCACATGTAAGATGTGGGTGTCACTGTCTGTGCCAGCATCTACTGGCTGTCACTAGTTGTCCTTGAGAAGATGTTGATGAGTATCTTCTTGAACAACTGCAGCACATTTGTTGTAAGTGTACCCATAATGCCCTTTGGGGGCAATGCCAGGATTTTCAACCAGTGACACTGAAAGAACTGTGATCGTCCAAATCAAGTTGGTGAGTAGCTTGGAGGGAACTTGCAGGTGGTGGTGTTCCCATGTATCTGCTGCCTAAATCCTACTACATGGAGATGGTCATAGATTTGGAAGGGGCTATCTAAAGAACTTTGACGTATTTCTACAGTGCAACTTGTAGATAGAACACAATGCTGCTATTGAATGTCAGTGGTAGTGCTGGGAGTAGATGTTTATGGATGTGATGCTGCTCCAGTGGGTTGCTTTGTCCTGGATGGTGTCAAGCTTCTTGAGTGTTGCCAGAGCTGCACCCATCCAAGTGAGTAGAGAGTATTCCATCACATGCTTGACTTGTCAAAGTTTGACGCAGAAGACAATACACATGGCAGAAATTACATCTGGAGGAAGGGCAATGAGAGATAGAAAAGTGACAATTGAGCCTGAGACACGACAATGCACATTGACAGATCTGAGCAGAAAAAAATAGAAATGTTTAATGGCAGATAAAGGTACAGTAGCCTTGTAGGAGTTAGGAGCTGAGTTACTTTCTGTAGTATTCCTAACCTCTGACTTGCTCTTGTAGCCACTGTAGTTATATGGCAATATGGCTCAGTTTCTGACATGCATTATATTGGTATCAATTCCAGAATAGTTTCTCAATATTGGTGTGAAAGAATCCAGGTGAAGTTTAATGTTCTAGTGAAAAGACCTGACCATTTGTTGATAATGGCTGTCTATTGACCCCAGCAGTATTCAAACAATGTGTCTCTGAAAAGTGCAGATGGTAGAAACAGGCGAGCTTTGGCATGGACAGTAAAGATGAATCTTTCAATACTGATGGAGTGAATGTATCATCTGAGATAATAAAATGTGAGGCTGGATGAACACAGCAGGCCAAGCAGCATCTCAGGAGCACAAAAGCTGACGTTTCGGGCCTAGATGAAGGGTCTAGGCCCGAAACGTCAGCTTTTGTGCTCCTGAGATGCTGCTGGGCCTGCTGTGTTCATCCAGCCTCACATTTTATTATCTTGGAATTCTCCAGCATCTGCAGTTCCCATTATCTCTGAATGTATCATCTGAGTGTCTTTGGACCTGATGATATTAACCCAGGTATAATCCTTTTTCCAAGCCTGATTGGATTTAAAAATGACTCACTTACCTTTTAGATGTCTATGTGGTGAATAATTTCATCCAAGATGTTTGTTTATTTGCAGATACTTTCTATTTTGTTCAAAAAACACACAATTTGTGGTCACAGTCAGTTAGCGTGGCATCTTATAGATTCCTGCTTTCGGAATAAAAGCAGCTTGATTCCAGGTTAAAACTCTGAGACAGATTCTGAACAAGGTCTCACATCTACAACTCAGTGTCTGACCTGAGGTGGCACATTTTGTATATTTCTATTGCTCTGCCTGATTGTCATGACAGCACTGACATTGACTTCAAAAACACTTTATTCAACATCTAACACTCTTGATCACCTGCAAAGATTTATTATTTGACAACCCACTCACAACAGTCGTATGATCTTTTTATCTCTCTGCCCTCGATCTCTCTACCTATAAACTCTGTATCTGTGTGCTTTCCTCTCTCACTGCACCGGACAAAGTGGCGGAACTCCAAAAACTATAGCCTAATGCTGTTAGTCCCTGATGCAGTGTTATGCAATTGGGAAATGTTATGAATACTAGAATGCTAATGAGACTTATGTATGAAAGAAATTTTCATCCTTATTTCAAGTGCCTCCATGCCCTTGCATATTCTCTTTAATCTTATGAAACGCCAGAAACCCCCAAGGTGCTGTTCCTCTTGAGCATTTTCATTTATAAATTTTATAATTGATCGAACGTTGTTGGCTATATCTTCTGTTATCAATACTTCAAAATCTAAGATACCTTCCTTACATCTCTCCACTCCTTAACCTCATTTTCCCCCTTTAACCGGATTTTTGATCATTTGATCTAATATCGCCTTATGCGGCTCAACGATATGTTGTGTTTCATAATGCTGCTGTGATTTTTATAATGTATTTCATAACACTTAGGGGTGCTACATAAATATAAGTTTTTGTTGTCATTGACTAAAGCCTGCTTTTAACCCCTGAAGTCATGGGTGGGCAGCTTATTTGATGTCAGCATAGTTGCCATGCAGTACCTACTTGCGGATGACAACTTATAAACCTGGTGCTCTTTGGGCCTCCCAAGCAGTGATTGTCTCATTCTCTTTTATGCCAGTTAGCGTTTGATCTATGTCCTCTCCACTGACGGTCACCATAAATTTTTCTGCCATTAAACTTTTATATTGTTTTCTCCTCAGATCTGTCATTGTGCACTATCATGTCTTAGGCTCAAAACTCACTTCTCTATCTCTCATTGCCCTTCCCCCAGGTGTAATTTCTGCCATACGTGTTGTCTTCTGTGACAAACTTTGACCCAGAAGCTATAGAATAAAGAAAATTTGTAATTTTTCAATAATATGTGATATGTATAATTGTTATTGATGTTGCTCTAGAAGGACTGTAAGACCTTAAGACTATAAGAAGCAGGAACAAGAATATAAAATGTGAGGCTGGATGAACACAGCAGGCCAAGCAGCATCTCAGGAGCACAAAAGCTGACGTTTCGGGCCTAGACCCTCTCTGATGAAGGGTCTAGGCCCGAAACGTCAGCTTTTGTGCTCCTGAGATGCTGCTTGGCCTGCTGTGTTCATCCAGCCTCACATTTTATTATCTTGGAATTCTCCAGCATCTGCAGTTCCCATTATCTCAGGAACAAGAATAGGCTGTTTGGCCCTACAGGCCTGCTTCACCATTCAATAGGATCATGGCTGGTCCGCTATTCCTCATGTTCATTTTTCTGCCTTTAACCCTTGATTCCCCAACTGATCAAGAATCTATCGATCATCAGCCTTAAATATAAGGCGGCACGGTGACTCAGTGGTTAGCACTACAGCCTCACAGCGCCAGGGACCCAGGTTCGATTCCAGCCTTGGGCGACTGTCTGTATGGAGCTTGCACGTTCTCCCCGTGTCTGCGTGGGTTTCCTCCGGGTGCTCCGGTTTCCTCCCACAGTCCATAGATGTGCAGGCTAGGTGGATTGGCTGTGCTAAATTGCCCGTAGTGTTCAGGGGTGTGTGGGTTATAGGGGGATGGGTCTGGGTTGGATGCTTCAAGGGGCAGTGTGGACTTGTTGGGCTGATGGACCTGTTTCCACACTGTAGGGAATTTAACCTAATTTAATAACAAGGTGTAGAGCTGGATGAACACAGCAGACGAGGCAGCATCCTACTGTGTTCATCCAGCTTCGCACCTTTTTTCCTTAAGAATCCTGTGTGTTTTAACGAGATCAACTTTCATTCTTCTAAACTCGACTCCACTTTCTCATATAACACGGTGAGAAGCTGGATGAACACAGCAGGCCAAGCAGCATCAGAGGAGCAGATTTCCGAAGAAGGGCCTCGACCCGAAACATCAACTTTCCTGCTCCTCTGATGCTGCTTGGCCTGCTGTGTTCATCCAGCTTCACACCGTGTTAACTCAGATTCTCCAGCATCAGCAGTTCCTACTATCTCCACTTTCCTATCTCTCTCTACAACGCTTGGCTCCCTTGTTTGACTAACTCAGCTTCAAATAAATTGAACGACCTGGCCTCCACTGCTTCCCAGGAGGAAAATTCCACAGGCTAGTGATGATCTGAGGGAAGAAATTGTCTTCATTTCTGCCTTGAAAGGGAGGCCTCTAATTTTTAAATCTATATCCCCTTGTTCTAGACTCTCCTGCAAAGAGAATCATCCTCCTAGTATTCATCACAACATGTTCCTTCAGAATCTTTTATGTTTCAATATGATCATCCGTCATTCCCCAAACTCTGATGAATGTAGGTCTAACCTGTTCAACAGTTCTTCATAAGATCATCGTTTACCTCATGTCCCAGGAATGAGCAGTGTGAACATTCTCTGAACTGTCTATAAAGTAATCATATCCTTCTATGAGAAAAGGAGATTAAAACTACACAAAAGTACTCCACTGTGTCCTCACCTTTGGCCTGTACAGATGCAGTAAAAAATTCCTACTTTTATATTCCATTTCCCCATGCAACAAATGTCAATTTTCCATGTGCCTTCCTAATCATTTGCTGTAGATGCATTCTAGCCTTTTTGCATTCATGCACCAGAACATCCAAATCCCTCTGCACTAGCAACTTCAACAATCTCTATACATTTAAATTGAATAATATTATTCTTTTCCTCCTGAAAAATAAAGTAAAGGAGAAGGAGTAGGCCATTCAGGTCTTTGAACCTGCTCCACCATTCAATAGGATCATTGTTAATCACCCAACTCAGTTCCCTTTTCCTGCTTTTGCTCCATACCCCTTGATCCATTCGGTGCTAAGAACTATATTTATATCCTTCTTGAAAGTCTTCAAAGTTTGGGCCTCAACAGTTTCCCGTGATAGAGAATTCCACAGGCTGGCAACTCTTTGGGTGAGGAAATTCCTCCTTATTTCTGTTCTAATTGCCTACCCATTATCCTTAATTTGTGGTTCCTGTCTCTGGACTCCACATCATTGATATGTCATCATCCCTTCATAGAATCCCTACAGTGTGGAAACAGGCTGTTCAGCCCAACAAGTCCACACTGAACCTCAAATCATCCCCCCCATAACCCACCTAATCTACACATTCCTATGGGCAATTTAGCGTGACCAATCCGCCTAACCAGCGCATCTTTGGACTGTAGGAGGAAACCCACACAGACGAGGGGAGAATGTATAAACTCCACACAGATAGTCGCCCGAGGCTGGAATTGAACCCAGGTCCCTGGTGCTGTGAGGCAGTAGTGCTAACCAGTGAGCCACCGTGCCGTCCCCTGTTTAATACTATTAGAATTTAATAGGTTTCTATGACATCCCCCTCATTCATCTAAACTCTATACCCTTATCATTACCTTAAAGTGAACTTAAAACATTAGTCTTTGACCGATGTTTCTTATCTTCTAACAGAACATGAAGTTATAGCATATGAAAATCACTGCCACCTAGAGGGTCCTTTACCATGAGGTTGTTGATCAATCCTATTTTATCGCTGATTAACTTCCTGATGGGCTTTAGAATGTACTACTTTATGAAGCTGCCCCAAATACACTCTGTGAATGCACCTTCCAAGCTAGTTTTGCCAATCTGAATCATCTAATCTACGTGAAGATTATAGTCACCCATGACTGTAGCTCTACTTGCACACATCGCTTTTTATTTCTGCATCTACTGTATCGCAGTTTAATTACTGTTACAGGACCTGTATCCTCACATGTGAACTTAGATTTTTCTGATTTAACATCTCTATGAAAATGATTTTACACTTTGCTGTTTCAGGCTAAGTTTATCTCTCATTACTGTGCCAATGCTGTTCTTAATATTTATATGAAAGGGAAGGTACTCTCTGGCCTGCTGTGTTCCTCCATCTCCACACTGTGTTGTCTCTGAATCCAGCATTAGCAGTTCTTACTATTTCTGTCCCAGAAGTAGGGTCATGACACTAGGCCCCAGATCCTCCTCATCCCTTGTTATCTTCTGTGATAATGGGATCTGATGAAGGGTCTAGGCCCGAAACGTCAGCTTTTGTGCTCCTGAGATGCTGCTGGGCCTGCTGTGTTCATCCAGCCTCACATTTTATTACCTTTGTTATCTTCTGTTTACAAATGTT
Organism: Stegostoma tigrinum; assembly: GCF_030684315.1. Classification (NCBI taxonomy): domain Eukaryota; kingdom Metazoa; phylum Chordata; class Chondrichthyes; order Orectolobiformes; family Stegostomatidae; genus Stegostoma; species Stegostoma tigrinum. The sequence continues at coordinate 37,321,406 of NC_081365.1, forward strand.
GATTAAGAGTTTGTTCAATGAAATAGGTACATCAGAAAACTCATCTGATTACTATTGGTCAATTAAGTCTTTTGGGAAGTGTGACAAATTGGGCAGCCATGTGATTGCTGAAAACTGTACTAATGATGGGTAAGCTCACAATTAATACATATTGGCAAAAAGGTTTGGCTATAAATGAATTTGCTAAATAATGAGATAGCCTTAAAAGGATTATTGTCACTTTGCATTTGTCCTCAAGCTCAGAGCAACCTCCTGCATCTGGTTAGCATCTTGAATGACTGAAATAATTGTAATATTGTTTCATAACCTTGAATTTTGCTCCCACTGGCCCATGCTATGTCCTTCCATATTCCCACCCACCCTGTGTACTGAAGGTCAGAGACTACAGGAGAAATGTTATTTTGTCTGTAGTTCTTTTTTTCCCTGGAATGAGATTCTGACACAAGCCAGGCATTCTGAATGTCGTGGCAGCTGAGGGGAACAGGACAGGAGCTTTGTGTGATAATCAACCTCATGTAATCCTCTTCGCAGCTGTTCAGTGTTATCTGGTGCAAAAGGAAATTAAATCTGTGCTTGTGATATGTAAGTGATGATATATTCAAAGGTTTAAGATTGCCCAGTGGGTCGATAACACGTGCCCACTCATTGCATGGGAGCAGCTTGTTGAAATGTCTGGGAGGATGTGTGTTGTGAAGACAGACTGCATTGACTTCGAAGTAAGACAAACATTTTAGCATGAACTGAAAGTATATGAAATTGTTATTGTAAATCCCTGTGTCATTATTAGCAGTGCAATTTTCCTGTAACAAAACCACAAGTCAACATTGCAAAACCCTTAAAAGGATACTACTACCAACTCCGGAGAATACATTGTCTGCATGCATTCTTCAGAAACATTTCTGAACAGGATTAGGTTAAAGTGTATCAAATAAAATTATTGTAAAAATAGCAAGAATATAAATGCTGGCACTGCTGTAAAGTATTGGAAAAATTAATAAAAGGAATGGTTTTAATGATTCGGTCTGTTAGCTGATCAACTGCACAGGGCTGGAGATTGCCCTCTTGTGATATAGCATTCCTCAGAAGCACACGTTTGTGCTAAAACTATAAAAATGGATTGATACTAAACGCTTCGACAACCTATGCTAGTATGAAATGAGCTTCTAGAAGTATCTTATATATCAGGACTATAATGTGCTTAGTCAGAAGCCATTGTCAGATCATACAGCATGGAAACAGACTCCTTGGTCCATCTCGTCCATGCCGACCAAGTTTGCCAAACTAAACTAGTCCCACTTGCCTGCATTTGGCCCATAACCCTCCAAACCATTCCTATCCAAGTACCTCTCCAAATGTCTTTTAAGTGTTGTAACTGTACGTGCATCTACGACTCCCTCTGGCAGTTCATTCCACATACAAATGGTATGTACCCTCTGTGTGAAAAAAACTGCCCCTCAGGTCTCTTTTAACTCTTTCTCCTCTCACCTTAAAATATGCCCTCCAGTTTCGAACTCGTCTGCCCTAGGGAAATGGTCTTTGCTATTCACCTTATTTAAGACCCTCATGGTTTTATAAACCTATATTAGACCACCCTTCAGCCTCCTATGAACTAGTGAAAGAAGTCTCAGTCTCTCCTTATAACTCAAACTCTCCAATCCCAGCAAGTTCATATTGATCCTCATACCCATTTGTGCCGTATTTCATCTATTTTGTTCTAACGTGTAGACAGCCATTAATTTTGCCCTTTTTCCATTTCCCCCATTTGACCTACTTGTTACTGTTTGACTAAGTTTGTACAATCTGTCTCCCCTCCCCCTGCTACCCCCATCCCGGCCCTGGCCCCATCCCACTCTGGGTATCATTATCCAAATAGATGCCCTGTAATGCTGCCATATCCTCTTGCTTTGTAATCCTATATTTTCGGTCTCCCACGCCCCCTCACTGCAGTCCTAGTTATGTGACTCACCAGGACACTGGCCTTACCATGGTTCAAATGAAACTAGTCCCACTAGAATATCTCCTTCTATCCCAATACTGGTATCAGTGCTCCATGAATAGAAATCTGTTCCATCACACCAGTCTTTGAACTATGCATTTAACTCCTTCATTTTATTTAGTCTTGCGTTAGTTTGCCCCTGGCTCAGATCGTCATTTAGACATTATTACCTTGGAGGTGCTGCTTTCTAATTTAGTTCCTAAATGTCCAAAATCCCTCAGAAGAACTTCCTTTATAGTTCTACCAATGTGGTTGGTGCACTGTGAATGATGACTACAGGACTGCCCCATCTCCCCATCCACCCCCTAACCCCACCACCGCACCGCCTCCACTCCCTCCAATTCTTTTCCAGCCCTGAGGACATGTCCTTAATCCAGGCACCATGTAGGCAAAACAGCCTTCGGGAATCCTGCTCACAGATGCAGAGAACAGTATCTTTTCTAAATACACAGTTGCCTATCACTACTACATTCCTTTTTCCTCTCCACCTATTACAAAGTGTAGTAATTATTTCCCTCATCCTCCCTGCAGTCCCCAATCATATCAGCACAGCTTGCAATACCCTTGTAATTATTGGGCAATTATGGTGGCCAAGATGCTCAACTGCAATCCCCAAGTTAAGAAGGTAAGAATCCCTGTGGGATTCGGGGCAGTTTGGTGTGAATCCAGACAAGAGGCAAAGGGGTGTTTTAGTGGCTGGTTCGTCTGTCCCTGAGAATCACTGTTGGGACCCTTGCTGTTTGTGGTGTATATACATGATTTAAACTTGAATGTAGAAGGATTATCAGTAGGTTCATGAATGATATGAATATTAGTGGGGTGGTAAATAGCGAAGAGGAAAGCCTTAGATTACAAGAAGGTATAAATGGGCTCATTGGAAGAGCTGATCATGGACAAATGGTTTTCAATCCAGATAAGTTGAAGGAAAACCCTATGAAGCACCGAGGATCAGTTTGACCTTGGGGTATATGGCCACTGGTCCCTAGCAGGGCAGTTAGATAATACTGGTGAAGAAGGTTCATGGTATTCTTACCTTCATTAGCTGAGGCCTAGATCTTTTGAGCAGGGAGGTTATACTGGAACCACAGCTAGAGTACTGTGTGCAGTTCAGGAATCCACATTATAGCGGGGATAGGATTGTACTGGAAAGGATGCAGAGATTTACCAAGATGTTGCCGGGGCTTGAGAATTTTAGTAATGACTGGGGTTAAGACTATGAGACATAGGAGTGGAAGTAAGGCCATTCGGCCCATCGAGTATACTTTGCCAATTAGTCATGGCTGATGGGCATTTCAACTCCACTTCCCTGCACTCTCCCCGTAGCCCTTGATTCCTTGTGAGATCAAGAATTTATCGATCTCCGCCTTGAAGACATTTAACATTGCGGCATCCACTGCACTCCGTGGCAATGAATTCCACAGGCCCACCACTCTCTGGCTGAAGAAATGTCTCTTCATTTCCGTGTTAAATTTACCCTCTCTAATTCTAAGGCTGTGCCCACGGGTCCTAGCCTCCCCGCCTAACAGAAACAACTTCCCAGCATCCACCCCTTCTAAGCCATGCATTATCTTGTCAGTTTCTATTAGATCTCCCCTCAACCTTCTAAACTCTAATGAATACAATCCCAGGATCCTCAGCCGTTCATTGTACATTAAACCTACCATTCCAGGGATCATCCGTGTGAATATCCGCTAGACACGCTCCAGCGCCAGTATGTCCTTCCTGAGGTGTGGGGCCCAAAATTGGACACCGTATTCTAAAGGTTGTTTTCCTTGGGGCAGAGGATACTAAACAGATACATGATTGTGTTGTATAAAATTAAGAGGGGCATAGACAAGATAGACATGAAGAAATTTTCCCATTGGGGTAGGGATCGTTGATCAGAGAGCATAGATTAAGGTAAGGCGCACAAAGTTTGGTGGGGCCATGAGGAAAAAAATTTCACTCATAGCATCTGGAATTCACTGCCTGTACATGTGGTAGAGCCAAGTGCTGGGATAATGGGATTAGAATAGCTAGGTGGTTGTTTTTGATGGGCCAAAGGGTCTTTTTCAATGCTGTGGGCTTCAATGATTAAGAAAAACAGAACTTGAAAAGGTATAATTTCACCATTATTACCTGAACCACGTGCAAATTGTCACTCCACGTGCTGACTGTGCAGAACTTTTTTCTTTATCCTGCTTACGTCATTGGTACCTACATAGACCACAGTGATTTGATCCTATCCCTCCCACCGTGAGTTTCTCTCCAGCCTTGAGCAGATGTCCCGAACCCTGGCAGAAGGGAAGTAAACTGTTCCCAGGGCTCTTTCTCCTTGTTGCAGTAGACAGTATCAATCCCTCTCATTATCCTGTCTGTTACTAACACCATATTCCTTCTTACTGTCCCCTCTGGAGTGGCTCCTGTACCAAGGCACCATCATCAGTTAGCTCATTCCCCAAGCAGTTCTCACTCTCAGTCAGGCAAGTTGAAAAAAGTCTCAAAGCCATTGGACAATCGCAAAGACTGAGGTATACGTATTGTAGATAGTATTACTGCTCTGACCTTATTTATTGTTTGTACAAAACATGGAATCTTGTGCCTTTATGAACTTTGTAAGTTCCCTGGATCTCACACTTTGTTTACTTTTTTCAAAAAATCTACTTGTTCCTAACCATATTGCAGTATATATTTGATAGTCTGGACCATGACTGTAACAAATCCCTCCCCATTTAAGCAGAATGCTACTTTGCTATTCTTCCTGCCAAAGTGAACAAGTCCACATTTTCCCACGTTATAGTCCATCTACTATCTGTTTTTCCCTTTTTGCAGGCTCTCTACCTTCTCTGAATAACAAACTTTTCAACCTATCTTGATGTCCTCAACAAATTTTGTTGTTATACATTATATCTCTTCTCCAAGTTATGACATAGGTTGTAACAAGTTGAAGATCCAGCACTCCACTCATTGCAATTGTATCAATCCAGATAAAACCTATTTATACCAACTGTCTTCTCACTTTTCACAAATCAATCCTTTATCCATGCTAACATGTTGCTTTTTATACAATATACTTGGAAATCCAAGTACATCAGTACTACAGATTTCCCCTTATCAACTTGCTTGTTAATTTCTCAGAAAATCCATTAAATTAGTTAAACATGACTTCCCTTTCACAAAGGTATGGTGTGGCAAACTTTTTTTACTTGAAGTATTCTGAATCTGCATGTTCTACTGTGCATGCTCATTTATTTACGATAAAAAAATGCAGATGCTATTAGTGTTTTGAGCACTTAGCATATTAAGAAATTGCAGATGGTATAGGAAGTTAAAGATCAGCATTGATCTTATTGAATGTCAGAACAGGATCAAAATGTCTAGAATAAGGACAACAAACGAAGATTACCGGTATGTGCTTCTTTTCCAGACAAAAGCACTGTTATGCTCTAAAAACATACTGTATCATACCAGAAAAGGTAACAAATGTATATCACTTACAATTTGTAACAATTCTGACAGCAGAACAGCTGCTAAAAGTGAAATCAAAAATAAACTGTCAAATGATTATAACTATGGTATATTAAAAGGCTTGAGTGTAACAATTCCTTCCTCTACATTCCAAAGAACTCCTCATCATTTTTATGTCACAGTTTAAGGCCCCCCTTGGATGTCAGACAACTACAACTTACAAGTGATGAATCATCAAGCAGCTACTAATAAAAAAATACTAGCAAGAAGGAGAAGGCAAACCAATAAAACTGTTCACAATATTTTTGAAGTTTTCAGCTACTAAATCTCAAGAGCTTCAATTTCAACATGCACAAAAGAACTGCATTTCATGAGTAAATTGAAAGTGACTTTTCCTAATGTACTCCCATATTCATTAGATCATAAGTGCAGCTTATCCCAGGTATTTTATTGGGTGACTATTCCAGATACCTTGTGGTATTTGCACCCTCTACCAGTATGTGATACAGGTTAAGGGATGTTTGAAGTAATTCCCTCCCTCCAGTCTTCTTTGCCTTGGCCTATCTAGTGATTAGTGGTAGAGGATACACCACTGTGGAGAATCTACAGAAGAGGCACAGCTTTTAGACAACAAAAAGGCATGTTATATGATAACAACCTTAGAAAGTTGGAACAGATATGTTTTCTCTCTTCTAGAGTTGAAATTTTTGCCTTCACCCACAGACTGTATGTGACATCAATAAAATGTAATGAAGGATTACCTTTACAACAAGGATGTTCACTGATATTTACACAATATTCAATTTAATTTGAAATCCCATAGATAATGAACAGTTACTACTCCCATGCAGTAAGAATTGAACTGCATCCTAGCTTGGTCTGACGAAGATTTCTTGCTAAGTCAAAATCCTATAATTCTATTACTAGCAGCACCATGGAAAGAGTTCAAACTCGGTTTGATTCCACCGTTGCGTGACTGTCTGTGTGGGGTTTGCACACTCTCCCTGTGTCTGGATGCTCCGGCTTCCTCCCAAAGTTCAAAGATGTGCAGTCTAGGTCGATTAGCCATGCTAAATTTCCAGTAGCGTTCAGGGATGTGTAGAATCTGGGTGGGATGCTCTGAGGGTCAGTGTAGACTTGCTGGGCTGCAGGCATTCTATTAAGTTGCAGGTTCATGCAGCAAACCTGTCAATATCTGAAAAGAAAAAAAAGTTCAAATTCAGGTTTATGTTTTATTAGCCCGACTCAATGCCTGTATCTTTCTTCTTAACCTGAACATTGATGTCCCAAACCCACTTCAGGATTTATGTGTTTAATGTTACATTGTGGCATTGGTACACAGTTAGATTTGATAGTTTCTGGATTGTACTATAACATCTGTGGACATATGGATGAAAGAATCCCATGACACTGAAAAAGAAAAAAATTCTAGTGCCCTGAGCCAATTTTCCTGTCTCAGACATATTAGGTTAACATTTCCATTTGTTCATGGCATGTGCATGTATCTGGTAACACCAACAGTTATCACCTATCCATAATTGCTCTTCAGAAGATGGTGGTGAGCAGCTTTCGTAAACTGTGGCAGTTCATATAATGTAGGTACGTCAACAATGTTTCAAGATTTGGACCCAGATACAGTGATATATATTTCCTGTTCTAGATGGTGTATGACTTGCAGAGGGGCTTGTAGGAACTTGTGATGTTTCTATGTGTCTCCTGCTATTGTCTTCCAGGTGGCAGAAGTTTGGAAGGTGCTGTTGAAGAAGTCTTATGGAATTGCTACATTCCATCATAGAAATAAAAGAAACCTTAAAGCGCTGTACATGACCAGCACATCAAGTTGTAAAGCACTTTAAAGTCAATTGCATGCTTTGAAATGTTGGCACTTTTGTAATGCAAGAAACGTGGCAGTCCATTATGTTTTTACCAATCCCCCAAAAACGGAAATGAGAACCTGACCAGAACATGACATGTGAATAGTGCCAACCTTCTTGCCTGTTGTTGGAGCTAAACTCACCAGATAAATGAAGTGCATTCAAGCTCCTATTCTGTACCTTGTAGATAGTGGACAGGATGTGAGGAGTCAGGAGGTGAGTTACTCAGCACAATGTTCTCTCTCTGGCCTACTCTGAAACCTCAGTATTTATGTAACTGGCCCAGTTACATTTTTGGTCAATAGTAATGTTAATGGGATACTGATGGAGGAGTTTTCATAATAGTAATGGCATTCAATGTCAAATGAAAGTGGTGAGGTTCTTTCTTATTGGATTTAGTATTACATGCCACTTCTCAGCCCAGCCTAATGTTGTCCACGTCTTATTACTTATCAACATGGATTTCTGAAAATCGTTCAATCACAAGTGATCATTCCATATCAGGCCTTAAGATGTAAGTAATAAGGAAGCAGGTCAAGGTGATTGGCCCAGGGCTTTATTCTGAGGAAATCCTGAAGTGATGGCCTAGGACTTTAATGATTTGCCTCCAACAACCATTCTCCTTTAAGTACAATTCCAGTGATGATGTGGGGGTGCTGGTGTTGGACTGGGGTGGACAAAGTCAGAAGTCACACAACACCAGGTTACAGCCCAACAAGTTTATTTGAAATCACACAAGCCTTTGGTGCACAGCCCCTTCATCACCTGACAAAGGGGCTATGCTGCAAATGCATTTGTGATTCAAAATAAACCTGTTGAACTATAAGCTGGCATCATACAATCCCAGCAAGTGGAACGTTTGTCCTTGGTTCCCATTGAAGTGAGTTTTCCAAGGCTCATTGATCCTTTACTTGGTCAATATGTCCTTAATGTTGAGGGTATTCTCTATTACCTCATCTCTGGAGTTCATCCCTTTTTTGTCTATGTTTACACCAATGTTGTCATATGGTCAGGAGCTCATTGGTTCTGGCAGAATCCAAGCTGAACATCAATGTGCAGGTTATTGGTGTAGAGGTGCCACTTGATATTATTGGTGACTTTGTTGATGATTGAGAGTAGATTGATGGAGCAGTAATTGATTGGATTGGACTTGGGTAGACGGCAGCACTGTAGTTATTACTGGAACAGTTCATCTGGAGAGTAGCCTGTCTGGAAATCAATCACCCCTTAATTTCAGCTTCTTGTTGTTTATACAGCTTTACTGCATGCCAACTGCTTTTTCATGTTTTCCAAATAACTTTGTTCATAATTGCCCAAAAATTCAGGATATCTCTGAGATGCAAAAGGTACAGTAGAAATGCAAGTTCTTTTTGTGTTAACATTTCCAAGCAAATGTTAAAGTTGCGATAAAATATTACATTTAGAGTATAAATCATTTCCATTTTGAATGTATGTAGCAATGCACTGAAAATATCCAATATTTTGTGCTTTTATTGTAGTAGGTCCCATGCTTCAGGAAGTCATGCTGAGATTCTATTATACATTGTGTAGATTCTGCAGATAACATTGTATTATCCTCTTCCTAAATGGGAAAGTCTGATACATTGGTGGTCCTGTCTATCGATGTGTCATGCTGTCTGAAATAATCTGAAAGAAGTCCAACTATCCAATGTTGCTTCAATTATTTTCACCAATTCCATGGGATGTTCTGGAGGGAATGAATTTCTTTTTATCTTTCAGAGGCTGACTTCATTGAATACAATTCAAAAAGACAAGATCACTGCTATGAATTTCCAAAAATTGAGGATTCTAAACATTGTGTTGTTAAATAGCAAAATACACCAACTTTCAACAATTTGGTGTTTAAATTGGACATGATGCTGACTGACATGCCATGTTGCACTGAGTGAGCTGCTCAGAGATTGCAAATCTCAGTAGGGGACCTAAGTCCCTGTGGGGCTAGCACCACTTAAAACCAGCCTACAGTAAAGGATTTTTTTTTATTATTCACAGGATGTAGGTACCACTAGCTAGGACAGTATCTAATGCACATCTTTAATCAGTGAAAAGTTAGCCACAAAAAAATCTGAAAGTACTACAGATGCAGGAAATCAGAAACCGAAACAGAAATCGCTGCTATAGCTCAGCCGGTTTGGCAACATGTGTGGAGAGACATCATAGTTAATGTTTCAGGTCCAGTGATCCTTCCTCAGAACTCTGATTTCTCCCCACAGATGTTGCCAGGCTTGCTGAGCTTTTCCAAGAGTTAGCCACAACTGTGTGCCTGGAGTCACATGCAGGCCAGATCAGGTAAGGACAGCAGATTTTCTTCCCTAAACAGCATTAGTGAACTGTATGTTTTTTTTTACAATTGTCACCAGTTTCTTGTCCTAGATCTTTTAAAATTAATTCACATTTCATCCTCTGTCGTAGTGGAATTTGAACCCATTTCTGCTGTACATTGGCCTGGTGCTCAGAATTTAGCCCCATTGATACTACCACTACACCACTGTTTCAGCTGATGCATAGGAACATATATCTGGGACAGGAAGCGATTACAGAATATTGAAGAGCAGAATACGGAATCGGTGTATTCTGACAAGGGAAAACAATTCCAAAGGGAGGATCCACCATCCGTAGTTAACTAAAAAAGGTTAAAAAGCACCAGTCTCAACCAAAAGACAATTAATTGTACAATAATAAGTAGCTGTTTAATGGATGGGGCAGAATGTTTTTCTAAAACGCAAAGAATAACTAAAAGATTAAAAATTAGAATACAAGGTAAAGTTAGTCAGAAGTATAAAAAATGAAAGTTTCTAAAATTAAAAGGATTAACACAGTGAGCATTAACCATATAGAAAATGAGTCTGGGTTTTTAACAGTAAAAAATAAAAAGATGGCAGATGAATTGTACAGATATTTTTCACTGGTCTTCACTGTAGCGGATACAAGTAACATCCCAGTAATAGCTACAAATCAGGGAAATGAAAAGCAAGGAGATACTTGAGAAAATGACAAACACCAGGGAAGCAGTACTGAATAAATTGTTGGAGCTCTGGGCTAACGTATACTTGGGTCCTGAAGGAATTTACCCTACAGTCTTAAGAGAAGTGCTTTTAACTTTTGAAAATTCTCGAGATTCATCGATGGTTCAATTCAATTGAAAAATTGCAAATTTAACTCTTTTCTTTAAAATGGAAGAGAGGCAAACTTCACCTGGGAGCTGGATGTAACATCAGGAATCTGGCTATTAGGACAATGGCATGGTCAGTTATTGATGGATCACAAACTGTGGGACTCATGGCAAATGCAAATTTGGGACCGTGATCATGGAAGCCAACATGTAATGGTGCATTCATAGATTTGGCACCTGCTTCCTCTCTGCCTTCTCCTCATCCTGCTGCTTCTCCCTCTGCTGTTTTTGCCACCTCGTTGTCTTCTTGTTCTTTTTCATCCTCTCCCTCAAGTTGAAGCCTTTGATGAATCTCTGATGGGAATGATTGTGCTAGATTGTGGAACATGTCATCAGAAATTGAGACACGTGTTCTGGCAAGTACTGGAGGGCTTCTTCAGAATAACCAAGGTAGTGGAATTGTTGCTTCATTATCTCCATCACTGGTTTGATGGCACTCCTAAGAATAGCTGGCTCTTATTCTATGTGTGCGGGTCGTGTGGTTAGGTTGAAGCACAGAGACACAAGCCTGGTGTAGAACAATATTCCAACACATTTGGGAGTATGGAAGTGGAGATAGATAGGATGGAATCTCCAGGGCTTTTGGCCCAGACAGCTTATGGCACAACCTTGTTATCTGCCAAAGAAGCATGGATAAAGTGAGGAAAAATTTTTCACTCAGCAAATAGTTAGGGGATCGAACTCTATGTCTGAAGTGTGACAGAGGCAGGTTTAATTGAGTCAATGAGGAAGGCACTGGGTGATTATTTGGAGAAATTGTAATCTGCAATGATATGGAGGATGAAGCAGGAGATTGACACCAGGTAATGACACTCATTTAATGGCTGGGTCAGTCACAATGGGCCAAATGGCCTCCTTCTATGCCATAAAACATCTGTGATTCTGTGATGGTGGAACAATTAAAATTGGAGATACTCAAGAGGATGGAATTGGAGAAACACAGATACTTCAGAAGGTTATGGGTTGCAGACTACAGAGGCAGGAGGGGATAGGGCCATGGAATGATTTAAAAACAAGCAACAGTTTCAAAATTAAGGCATTATTAACTGGAAGCCTATGCAGTTCAACAGGTATAGGGTGAAAGGTGAATGGGATTTGGTGTGTGTTAAGTTATAAGACAGCAGTATTTTTGCATCACCTCAGGCTTAAGCACATGGGAATCTGGCCAGGAATTCTTTATAACAGGCATAACAATGACACAGATGAGAATTTAACAAGAGATGGGCCAAGGTTGGAGGAGAGGCAGGTGATATTACAGAGATGAAAATAGATGGTCTTTGTGATGGTATAGATAGATTCACTGCTGCAAAGCTGACTGTCAGGTTCTAAGAAGAATATCCACTCATTATTATTTTAATTGGAATTTGTGTTGTAACCTAATACATGCCGAAGAAGAGATAGCCAGTTAATTAATGGGAGAAATGTGGATCAGCTCCACATGTTCAATTCAACAACTCTTTATTCTCCAAGGCATTCATCTTTACAAGAGCCTGAAAATTTGTTTAGGCCCGTGTCCATGCCAGAAATTGTTGGTGCATTCAGGCCTTATCAATGTCTATCTGGCACACTACATGCACCTGCTGTGTCTCCTGAGGGAGCTTGTCAGTGCAGTAGCCTCATAACTAAATGTGGCAGGCAGAGTGTAAGAAGAAATTGGTTTCTCGCAGATGTTGTCTTCATTGCTGAATCTCAGGGCTATCATCACCAACCCGGCACATTTAGTAATGTGGTGAACTCCAGAGGGCTACAGAGGTTGATCCCCCTTGGCATCAAAGCAACATTAGATCAAATGAGGCATCAAGGAGTTTTGGAAAAGGTGAATTCAATGGGCATAGTGGGAAAACTCACCAATGGTTGGAGTCATCAAAGGCAGTTGGTTACGGTTTTTGGAGATCAATCATCACAATCCCAGGATATCACTGTAGTAATTCAGAGAAGTGTCTTAGGCCCAACTACCTTCAACTGCTTCATCAGTGATCTTCCCTTCATCATTGAGTCCGAAGTGGGGATGTTTGCCAAGATTCCACAATATTCAGTACCATTCCTGACTCCTCAGATGTTGAACCAGTCTGTGTCCATATGCAACAAGTCCAGGACAACATTCAAGTATGAGGGTGATATTAACAAATAACATTCGAGCCACACGAATGTCAGGCAATGACCATGTCCAAGAAGAGAGAATACCACCCCCTCCTCTTGCTGTTCAATTGTGTCATGATCACAGAATTCCCAAGTTTCTGGGGTACTATTAACCAAAAGCTGAACTGAACCAGTTATATAAATATCATGACTACAAGAGCTGGTGGGAAACTAGGAATTTTGAGATATGTAACTCACTTCCTGTCTCCTCAAACCTGTCTACTATCTACCATTGGGACTATGGTGGAATATCCTTACCTATCCAGATAAAATGCAACTGCAACGATATTTAACAACTCAACCCCACCTAGGACCAAACAGTTCACTTACTTGGCATTTCATCTGTCGCTCTATTATTCCCTCGATTACCAACACATATCGACTGCGATGTTTAACATATGAAGGATATGTTGTAGTAAGTCATCATCCTGTGATAGTGCCTTCCAAACCTGTGACATCTGCCAAGGACAAGAACAGTTGATGCATGGAAACACCATCAGCTGAAGTTTCTGTCTGTTACTTCACTGTGGCTGGCTCATAATCCTGGAACTTCCTTCCTAACTGGTGTACCTGCAACAAGTAGGCTGCAATAATTTAAGAAGACTGCTCACTACCACCTTCTCAAGAGTAGCAAAGAATTGGCAACCAAAAATATTTGTTTTGCAGTGCCTCCATTCCAATCAAATCATAGAATGTCTATGGTGTGGAAACAGGCCATTCGGCCCATACTGACCCTCTGAAGAGCATCCCACCCATACCCACCCCGCTATCCCTGTAACCCAGCATTTGCAATGGCTAATCCATCTAGCCTGCACATCCCTGGACACTATGGACAATTTAGCATAGCCAGTCTACCTAACATGCACATCTTTAGATGGTGGGAGGAAACTGGAGCAGCCTGGAGGAAACCCATGCAGAGACAGGCAGAATGTGCAAACTCTGTGCAGTGGATGGGCGCCCAGTGCTGTGAGGCAGCAGTGAGCCACCGTGCTGCCCATAAAGGATAAATGAAAATGACCAATAAATGAAAATTTAAATCCAACCTTTAAAATAATATTGTATCCTTGTACAGTCTGATTGTTGTAAAAACCCAAATAGTTGATTCATTTCCATAAGGGAAAGGAACCTGTCAGGCACTTGGATCTGACCTATCTGTAACCTCCATTCCAACCTAATGGAGTTAACTGCCCTTCAAAATGGTTTAGCAAGCCACTGCACTGCACAAACTGTACACGCACAGAGAGTCAGAAAGGGGTATTGGGAACTGCTGATGCTGGAGAATCCAAGATAACAAAGTGTGGAGCTGGATAAACACAGCAGGCCAAGCAGCATCTTAGGAGCGCAAAAGCTTCTGTGCTCCTAAGATGCTGCTTGGCCTGCTGTGTTCATCCAGCTCTACACTTTGTTATCTCAGAGTCAGAAAGGAGTTCACCACTATTCAATCAAAGATGCTAGAGATGGACAATGGATGCTAGCCTTGTCACTGAAGCCAGAATCCTGAGAAAGAACTGGGTGGCATCCATACGGAAAATTTAGACACAACCTTGCTCAACTAATTTGGATTTTTAATGTTAGTCATCCTGACGATTTCTGGACAACTTAATCCTTGACTCAATCGTGCATATTAATTGAGTTATACAATACTAACAGAAAGATTGAAAGATAATAACTGAAAAAAACATAGCATTAAAAATGATACATTAGTAATTTATGTATACATTACAATTGGATTGTCCATTGGCTCAGTAAACATATTACTACTTAGAATCAATTACAAACAGTGACCAGCGTTGAAACCTGCCTGTCTGCTGACCATGCAATGTTAATAGAAAAGTGAAAAGTCTGTGCCATAAGGGACCTGAGGATTGAGTGGAAACATCGCAAACCAGCAATTTAATGCAGTCCAAGTATTTTGGCAACTGAGCAAAACTGAAGATAATAAACGTCAGAGGAATATTTATGGGACAGTAGATGGAGAATTGCCAATTCCCTCCATGGCAATCAAAGCTATGACATCTGCTATCTGCATTAAAGGTCAAGCAAGTGGGAGTTCTCTTTTCATGTAACACTGTCTCTTGCATATCTTTTCTTCTTGAACTGTTTTTGTCAAACTATTAACTGTTTTGAAACACAGGCTGTTTTGGGCACTGCAAGTGTTGTTGTTCAGCCTTCTGCTTTCACTGAAAACCCTTTTGTCTGTACTAATTGCAAGAAATTGTATATTTGTATGCCTGCAGCAGTTGGCATGATACAGTGTAATTGGAAGCAGTTTGAGCTTCCCTACACCATTCAGATTCCAAAGCACATTCTGCATGTTTAAGCGAGGGTTTCTCATTTCTCATCATTTGTGAATAAAGTTCCATTAAATTTCCAGCTGTTATTGTCAGGTGCCCTCATTGATTAACAAAGCTGTGTAAGAAAAGAAAATTTCCGTCAGTAGAATGCAATTTTCTCTACTTTCAGTCTAATTCTACTCTTCTCCACTAGCTATTGAGTCCTTTTAGTTGACAGATCAAGGGGCACAGATTGGCTAATATTCATTTGTGCACTGTCAACAGATGACCATTACAGTCAAACTTACTGCTGCCTTCACCTGACAACCACACATTGACACATCCAACAGGAATTGGAACTAGGCATTTTCCTTGCTTTCTCTCCCTTTAGTCCAGGACTAACGTAGCCAATTATATTGTTCTTAAATGTTTTGTTCATTACAGTAAGGAAATGCTGCACAAGCAGCAGAAAAAGAGCAAAAGACTTGAATTTATATTGAACCATTTACAATCTCAAAACATTCTAAAGTGCTCTACAATGCAACTGGTAACTGTTGTAATGCAGGAAACATCACAGCTCTCACAAACAGGAAAGTGACAATGACTTGATAATCTGTGTGAGATGTTGATTGAGGTGACTATTGGTCAGGACACCAGAGACAATGTACCTTCATTTGTTCCAAATAGTATCATGGGATTTTTTTTTACATCCACATGATGGCAGGTTTAAATTGGTTTACAGAGACTCATGGAAGATGCAACTCCACCAGTGCAGCATTCCCTCAGTCTGGGCAAGACTGTCAACATTTTCTGTTGTGCTTAAGTTTCTGTATATTGGCTTAAACTCAACCATCAAACTCAGACCTGAGAAAGTTGAGGTATGACAGGCATTCACTTTGAGATTAGGTTATTTGACTCTACCCACTGCTGTAACTGTGCAAGCCATCACAGAACCTCTTTTATAACAAAGTGTGAAGCTGGATGAACACAGCAGGCCAAGCAGCATCTCAGGAGCACAAAA
Organism: Stegostoma tigrinum; assembly: GCF_030684315.1. Classification (NCBI taxonomy): domain Eukaryota; kingdom Metazoa; phylum Chordata; class Chondrichthyes; order Orectolobiformes; family Stegostomatidae; genus Stegostoma; species Stegostoma tigrinum. The sequence continues at coordinate 37,337,349 of NC_081365.1, forward strand.
GCTGACGTTCCGGGCCTAGACCCTTCATCAGATGAAGGGTCTAGGCCTGAAACGTCAGCTTTTGTGCTCCTGAGACGCTGCTTGGCCTGCTGTGTTCATCCAGCTCCACACTTTGTTATCTTGGATTCTCCAGCATCTGCAGTTCCCGTTATCACAGAACCTCTTTTAGTCCATTTAACCACAGATGCTCATTAATAATTAACTCTGGTGGACTGACAACTAATCAATTTAAACTCAAAATCAAGTTAAGATTTTACTAAATGACTACAATTTGATTTTCCTTGGGAATGACATTATAATTTCCTGTAGGAACTGCAAGAAAATTGTCCAAGGAAGCACTTTCTGGCTCATGATTCTACGATATGATCAATGGTTTAGTTCCCTCTGGGGAGTTAAAGGTTAGATATTGTTCAGGGAGGTGAATAAGGAAGAAAAAGCCAAGAATTATACTTGTCCAATTTAATGTTTGAATATAGTCAAAGTGTTTGGAAGGGTTTAGGAGCTGGACATCTACACAAATCGACTGTTGACGAAATCAAAAATATAAAGTAGAAAACAGAAACAAAAGAACGGGAGGAGGCCATTTGGCCCTTTGAGCCTGCTCTGCCATTCTTCATCATCATGCCTGATCATCCAACTCAATAGCCTAATCCTGCTTTCTCCCCATAACCTTTGATCCCATTCACCCCAAGTGTTCTATCTAGTCACCTCTTGAGAACACATTCAAAGTTTTGGCATCAACTACTTCCTATAGTAATGAATTCCACAGGCTCACAACTCTTTGGGTGACGAAATGTCTCCTCATCTCCGTCTTAAATTGTTTACCCCAAATCCTCACTGCGACCCCTGGTTCTGGACACACCCACCATCAAATACATCCTCCCTACATCTACCCTGTAATGTAATCTATATATAGAAATATGCGCTAGTGAGGTACTTTAATGTGTTGTGACAGAAACAACTTTAAAAGCTACATGTACACAATTCATAAGCGTACACATAAATGTATGCACATTTACAAAAGATACAAAATTTTGTTGCATCAATTCTTTATTTACAAAAAATACTAATAAAACTTGAGTACATTTAGAGTACAATAAATAACACAAGTTGATACTTAAAATAACAAATGCTGGAGATCATGACAAGTCACAGCATCCATGGAGAGGGAGCATTCTCTCTCCATGCTGCTGCTTGACTCACTGATGTGAAGGTGCCAGTATTGGACTGGGGTGGACAAGGTCAGAGATCACACAACACCAGGTTAAAGTCCAACAGGCTTATTTGAAAACATAAGCTTTCGGAGCCTTGCTCCTTCTTTGGGGGTTAGTGAGAAAGGTAGTATCAGACACAGAATTTAGAAGTAAAAGATCAAAGCACCACACCACTGATGAGGATGTGTCAAACAAACCTAAGATTCTGTTAAATCTTTATCAGTTAGAAGGTTTTAATTGATTAAAATAGGGTGTGGAGCTAGAGGAACACAGCAGACCAGGCAGCATCAGAGGAGCAGGAAAGCAAATATTTTGGGTCTGGAGCCTTCTTCAGAAGGGTCCTGATACGAAACATCAGCTTCGTCCTCCTCTAACGTGCCTAGCCTGCTGTGTTCATCTAGCTCCACACTGTGTTATATCTGGGACAGAAAGGCTACATTCAAATCTCACTTCAGGACGTGCTGGCCACATAAACTTGTCATAACAGTTGATGAATATTGTGGAAGCTCATGAAATCCCCATTTCTGAAGAATGGTCCAGATCTGAAATGTCAGCTTTCCTACTTCTCTGATGCTGCCTGGCCTGCTGTGCTCCTACAGCTCCACACTGTGTTTTCTCTGACTCCAGCATCAGCAGTTCCTACTGTCTCTTTAATTAATTAATATGTATATGTAAATCTCCGAATTCCTTTCAAGTTACTGCCCTGAGGGCAATAGAGGTTTTATCAGTGTAAAAAAAAGTGACATTTTAGAGATAGTAACAACTGCTGATGCTGGAGTCAGAGATAACACAGTGTGGAGCTGGAGGAGCACAGCAGACCAGAAGGCATCAGAGTTACAGGAGAGTTGATGTTTTGGGCCTGGAGCCGCCTTCTTCAAAAAACATTTTAGGTCACTTAAGTTCTGTCAGGACAGTGACATGAAAAGAATTTGTGGATTCACACATAAATATTAATGAATTAAAGCCTTCTGACGGATTAAAGACTTAACAACATCTTGAGTTTGTTTACTACATCTTCAGTGTGTAACCTTTTGGTCTTTTACTTATAAATTCTGTTTCTGATGCCACCTCTCTCACTAATACCTGAAGGAGTGAGGCTTCAAAAGTTTGTGTTTTCAAATAAACCTGTTGGACTGTAACCTGGTGTCATGCGATTTCTGACCTTGATTCACAGATCCCCAGCATTTGTTTTCAGTATATTCCAGCATCAGCAGTAATTTGCTGCTACAGAAGTTGATACTATTGAATAGTGGGTAATCCAAAAATGGCAGTAGGGTTAAATTAACAATGACAATGTAAGAACAGGACATTGAATAACAAAAGAAACTTTCGAATCATTAAATTCACTCTGTAAAACAATGCATTTCCCTTATTACTGATTTTATCTAATTCTCAATCAATATCAAATTATTCTAGTAAATGATTATATTTACTTTTCTCCTGTATTAGATTAGCCCATAAGAATTACATTTGGTCAAAATGGAGAAGGCTTTTTAGAATAAGTATTGTTTCTAGAGGAGAAAATGTTTTACAATGCAAAAAGGAAGGTAGCTTCATTTATCTCTGGAGAATGAAATAGGGAAAATAATTAATGTTATCTGTAGGAGAACAATTGATTAGTAAAAACTACAGCTTAATTGAATTCAACATGTAATAGAAAAGGACAGTGAGGACATAAGACTAAGGGACTGGAACAAGGCTAATGTCAGTGAGATAAAGTGAGTCTGCCGTAAATTAACTTTCAGGAAAAAAATACCAAATAGAATTTTTTTAAAAATCAGGGGTGGTTAAAAAAGAGGTATGTCATGGTATTGACTTTCATGGGTAAATACAAAATTCAAACATAAATTGAATCTCAGTATGGAGATGTGATGACATTATGCCCATCCACAAAAAATTCAAATTATCATACAGGCTTGAGCTGTTGTCCACCACTTCAGTCACACCAACCAATAGCAATGACCACCTCAAACATGAGAAAGCCCAGTTATCTCCCCGTGACTTTCACCAGCATCTTCATTGCCTGGTTCCCTAATATCTGAGGATCATTAGATTAATGAATAAAAGAACAGCAGATGCTGGAAATCAGATGCTTGAACAGAAATTGCTGTGGAAAGTCAACAGATCTGGCAGCATCTGTGAGGAGAAATCAGAGTTAACAGTTAGGGCCCAGAGACCCTTCTTTATAACATAAGTGTCTGAAGAATCTAAACACCATTTTAGCCATGCACTGTGACTACAACTGATCTACATGATAAGCTGCAGAAGTTCTTGAAGCTGTCTCCCTTTATTGTCTCTCCTGCAATCTCTTACTACAGTGGGAGGTATTGTTCTGGTAGTATTATCCACTGGATTGTTAATCCAGATAGCCAGGTAGCGCTCTGGGGACAAAAGTTCAAATCTCACCTTGGCAGATGAGGGCATTTGAATTTAATATAATATTGGGAATTAAGAATCTAATAAAGAACAATAATCCGCTGTCTGTTGTCAGGAAAAACCTATTTGGTTCCCTTTTAGGCCTACATGTGACTCCAGAGCAATGGTAGTGGGGGTGATTCTGAACAGTTAGGAATAGACAATAAATGCTGCCTAGCTAGCAATGCCGTCATCCTGTTAATGAATAAAAGGGGGGAAAAAAACTAGATTTGACAAAGAACAGAGAGGTCATGGGAATATCATTGCTTCTCCAACTCATACCCTATTCAGACATGTTTTTATATTCTTCTGGCTCCATTTCTGCCTCTCCGTTCATCACCTCCGTCAACAAACTCCCACCCCACCTCAACCACATGTCCACCTTCAGCATAAATACCACGTTTTCCCAGCTGCTATTGATTCTGAAGAAAGGACACTGGACCCAAAACATTAACCCTGCTTTCTCTCTATAGATGCTGCCTGACCCGCAGAGTTTCTCCAGCAGTTTCCGTTTTTGTTTCAGATCTTCAGTGTCCACGGTCCTTTGTTTTATTTATAACTTTTCATTGTCAAAAGGAAAGTATTTTTAAATCTCCTTATGAACATCATTTTTGGAGAGTCTTCAACTGTAGTTCAAGCAGAAGGCCCATTTGTCTCTTGAGGGTACCTAGTAATGACAAATAAGCATAGCCTGACCAGCCTAGGCTGCATTCTGGTAATGAGTTAAAAGAATATAGAATATAGTATAAGGATGTGAAAGGCAAGATTAGAGAAAATAAGTGAAAATAAAATCTAGCAGATACCCAGAGTCATCAAAGTCTACAGCACAGAGAAAGGCCCTTCAGCCCATCAAGTCCACACCAGTCATTAACAGACACCTTACCATTCAAATCCTATTTTCCAGCACTGTTTTCGTAGCCTTGTATGCCTTGACATTGCAAGTGCATATCAAAATACCTCCCAAATATTGAGGATTTCTGCACCTACCTTACAAGTAATCACTTCTGGATTTCCACTACCATCAGAGTGACATTTTCCCCTCACATCCCCTCTAAATCTTCTGCCCCTTACCTTAAGTCTATTCTCCCTAGTCATTGAATCTTCTACCAGAAGGAAGAGTTCCTTCTGTCTACACCCCTCCATAGTTTTATATATCTTAGTCATTACTCCACTGCTACAGAAATCAACCTCAGTCTAGTTAATCTTTCTTCATGACTAAAAACTCTCTAGCCCAGGCAACATCCTTATAAGCCTCCTCTCTGAAATCACATCACAGAAGCTGGTATCCCACCACCAAGTCAATTTTTGTTTACATAAGGAAATATCTTGACACTGATCCAGCTCTCTCAGAGTATGAGAATGTCTGATGCTCCTGTTTTTATCTGTTGGCCAGGGGTCCCTGATTGGACCAGATTAAAAGCCCCACCCAAGGAACAGTCTATGATGTCCGATATTACAAGGTGCAGAGCTGGATGAACACAGCAGGCCAAGCAGCATCAGAGGAGCAAGAAAGCTGATGTTTCGGGTCTAGACCCCTCTTTAGAAATGGAGGAGGGGAAGGGGATCCTGAAATAAACAGGGAGAGAGGGGGAGGTGGGTAGAAGATGGATAAAGGGGAAGATAGGTGGAGAGGAGACAGGCAGGTCAAAGAGGTGGGATGGAGCCAGTAAAGGTGAGCGTAGGTGGAGAGTTAGGGGGGGCAAGGTCAGTCCAGGGAGGATGGACAGGCCAAGGGGGTGGGATGAGGCTTGTAGCTGGGAGATGAGGGTGGGGTTTGAGGTGGGAGGAAGAGATAGGTGAGAGGAAGGACAGGTTAGGGAGGCCAGGACAAGCTGGGCTGGTTTTGGGATGCAGCTGGGGGAGGGGAGATTTTGAAGCTTGTGAAGTCCACATTGATACCATTAGGCTGCAGAGTTCCCAAGCGAAATATGAGATGCTGTTCCTGCAGCTTTTGGGTGGCATCATTGTGGCAATGCAGGAGGCCCAGGATGGACATGTCGTCTGAGGAGTGGGAGGGGGAATTGAAATGGTTCGCGACTGGGAGTTGCAGTTGTTTGCTGCGAACCGAGCGTAGGCGTTCCACGAAGTGGTCCCAAAGCCTCCACTTGGTTTCTCTAATGTCGAGGAGGCCACATCAGGAACAGCGGATACAGTATACCATATTAGCAGGTGTGCAGGGGAACATCTGCTTAATGTGGAAGGTTTTCTTGAGGCCTGGGATGGTGGTGAGGTAGGAGGTGTGGGGGCCGGTGTAGCACTTCCTGCGATTGCAGGGAAAGGCGCCGGGTGTGTTGGGGCTGGAGGGGAGTGTGGAATGGACAAGGGAGTCATGAAGAGAGTGGCCCCTCCAGAAGGCAGATAAGAGTGGGGAGGGAAGAATGTCTTTGGTGGTGGGGTCGGATTGCAGATGGCGGAAGTGTCGGAGGATGATGCGTTGGATCCACAGGTTGGTGGGGTGGCACGTGAGAATGAGGGGAATTCTGTTTTGGCTGATATTGTTGGGAGGGGGTTTGAGGGATAAGTTGCAAGAAGTGTGGGAGACGCAGTCGAGGGTATTTTTGACCACTGTGGAGAGGATGTTGCGGTCCTTGAAAAACGAGGCCATCTGTGATGTCTAGGAGTGGAATGCCTCATCCCGGGAGCAAATGCGGTTGAGGTGAAGGAACTGAGAATAGGGGATGGCATTTTTGCAGGAAGGTGGGTGGAGGGAGGTGTATTCTAGGTAGCTGTGGGAGTCGGGAGGCTTGAAATGGATATTGGTTTCTGGGTGGTTGCCAGAGATGGAGACAGAGAGGTCCAGGAAGGGGAGAGAGGTATCAGAGATGGCCCAGGTGATCGTTAGGTTGGTGTGGAAGGTGTTGGTGAAGTGGATGAACTGTTCAAGCTCCTTGTGGGAGCACAAGGGCCAGTGTAGCTACGGAAGAGGGATTGTTCCACGCAACCTACAGAGAGACAGGCCTAGCTTGGGCCCATGCAGGTACCCATGGCCACACACTTTGTCTGTAGGAAGTGGGAGGAAATGAAAGAACCGTTGTTGAGGGTGAGGACAAGTTCGGCTAGGCGGCTGAGGGTGTCAGTGGAGGGGGACTGGTCGGGCCTGCGGGACAAGCTGAAGCAGAGGGCCCTTAGGCCATCTGCATGGGGAATGCAGGTGTATAGAGACTAGACGTCCATAGTATTGATGAGGCATTGGGGACCAGGGAGTCAGATGCCTTGGAGGAGATGGAGGGCGTGGGTGGCATCACTGATGTAGGTGGAGAGTTCCTGGACCAAGGGGGAGAAAATGGAGTTGAGATAGGTAGAGATAAGTTCAGAGGGGCAGGAGCAGGAGGAGACAATGAGTCGACCAGGGAAGTCCAATTTGTGGATTTTGGGAAGGAGATAGAAGCAGGCAGTGCGGGGTTGGGGAATGATGAGGTTGGAGGCTGTTGGTGGGGGGGGAAGTCACCTGAAATGATGAGGTTGTGGATGGTTTGAGAGATGATGTTTTGGTGGTCGGGGGTGGGATCATGATCAAGGGGGTGGTAGGAGGTGGTGCCAGAGACCTGGTGCCTGGCCTTGGCGATGTAGAGGTCAGTGCGCCATACTACAACTGCGCCTCCCTTGTCCGTGGGTTTGATGATGAGGTTGGGATTGGAGCAGAGGGTGCAGAGGGCTGCACGTTCTGTGGGGGAGAGGTTGGAGTGGGTAGATGGATGGAGAAGTTGAGGTGATTAATGTCTTGACGGCAGTTGGAGATGAAGAGGTCAAGAGAGTGTAGGAGGCTTTGGTGTTGTGTCCAGGAGGATGAGGTGTGTTGGAGGCGGGAGAAGGGGTCAGGAGAGGAAGGGTTAGGCTCACAATTAAAGAAGTAAGTGCAGAGGTGGAGGTGACTGAAAAACTGTTCAATGTCCAGATGTGAGTGGTATTTGTTGATGTTAAGGTGGAGGGGGATAAAGGTGAGCCCTTTACTGAGGACTGACCATTCGTCCTCAGTAAAGGGGAGGTCTTGGGGGATGGTGAAGTCCCTGCAGGGCTGGGTGCTGCTGTCTCTTCTATGATGTCCACCTGGTTGACCTCATTAAAATCACTACACTTCCCTTGTCAAATATGTCCCACCTGTAATGTGGATTCCAACACAGCAACAATACTTTAGTTGTGGAATAACCAACGTTTTATACAGTGTCAAAGAGAATTGTAAGTGATTGTGTAAGCACATAAAGGAGTAAAATAAGTGAAAGAGAGATAATAATAATACAGGGAGAGTAATTAAAGAAGACGAAGGCATGGAAAAAATTAAATGTTTATTTTGAATATGAGTGTGCGAGGGTTGAACAGAGCTGCATTATTGGATGAGATGGTGGTAATTTTGTATACTTTGTATTAAGGGAAATTGGTCTTGAAAAGATTTACAGAATTTACATTGGTTAAACTTCAAATCTTGTTGTACACAAAGTTGTTGAAAGGAATTAGACAAGGAACAGAAGAGGCCTAATTAATTGGTCATTTGTCAGATGATGTGAGGCAGACAGCAGTGGGTATGGGTCCCATCTATGGGCCTGACATTTAACTCCTAATGTCCACGTGAAAATTTTGCCCAGTTCGTCTCTTGACTCTTCTGCAACATAACAAATTTTACCTGTAAGCTGAATTTCCTTTCCATTAAAAATTACTCACCTGCTGTATATATCAGCAATAAACCAAAAGATTGGCATTTAAATCATTGCATTATGGTTACACATCTAATGTGCAGGTTTTCTTAATGCAACTCAGGAGGACAGGATAAATCATGACAATCTTAACAGCCTCGCCATTGAATAGTAGGACATAGACTTGTAGCAAAGTTTCCCACTTTGCACATTCCCATTCTCAGCAAGTTGTTGGATGAAGGAAGGGAGCATTCAAAAGGCCATAAACAGGCAGCCAATGAATTTAACAACAAGCAGGGACAGAAATTGCTGGTCAAGTCACCCCATTGGCAGTCTTGGTTTTGCTGCCTTTCTGATTGCTTAGAATGCAAAGCACAGGAATTAGATCACCAAAGGAAGTGCAAAACCTAAGAAAAGTGCAGAAATATTTGCATCATCTTTAAAACACAGTTGAAGTACCAGAGGACTGGAAGATGGCTAATGTTGTGCCATTATTTATGAAAGGCTGTAAGGAGAAGCCTGGAAACTATAGACCTATGAGTCATGGTCATATATATTGTTAATGTACTCACCTCAACCACTTCCTGCTGGCTTCTCATTCCATATGTGTGCCACCCTCTGATTTAAAAAGTTGCTCCTCAGGTTCCTGTGTATTCTTTCCCCTCTTATCTTAAACTGATGCCCTCCAGTCCTCAATTCCCCAGCCCTGGGAAAAACGCTGAGTGCATTCACCCTATCCATGCCTCTCATGATCTTTGACACTTCTATAAGATCCCCATCATTCTCCTCCATTCTAATGAAAAAAGTCCTAACTTGTCCAACCTTTCCCTGTGACTCAGTCCCTTGAGTCCTGGCACTATCCTTGTAAATTTCTTCAGCACTCTTTCCAGCTTAATAATATCCTTCCTATAGCAAGGTGACAAAATCACCTCCAATGCTCCAAGTGTGGCCTCACCAACGCCCTGTACAACTGCAACGTAACTTGCCAACTTCTGTACTTAGTGCCCTGACTGAGAGAGGCCAGTGAAAAGCATTCTTCATTAACCTATCTACCTATGCCTTTATTTTCAGGGAGACATGCACATGAACTCCAAGGTCCCTTAGTTCCATTACTTGCCTTAAATCCCATTCACCATGGCTGCCTACCTTGATTTGGCTTTCCAAAATGCAATACCTCTATATTAAACTCCATTTGCCATTTCTTAGCCCATTTCCCAGCTGATCAAGCTCCTGTTGCAATTTCTGATAACATTCATCACTGTCCATGATACTGCCTATTTTAGTGTCACCCGCAAACTTACTAATCATCCTTGTACATTCTCATCCAAGTCATTGATGTAGATAGCAACAGCAAGAGCCCAGCTCTGACCCCTAAGGCACAACAGTAGTCACAGACCACCAGTCAGACAAGCATCCTTCCACTATCACTCTCTGTTTCCTGCCAGCGATCCAATTGTGTATCCAATTTGCCAACTCTCTCTAGATTCCATGTGATCTAACCTTCCAGAGCAGCCTATCATGTAGAACCTTATCAAAGGTCTTACTGAAATCCATATAGACTACGTCTACTGCCCCGCCCTCATCAACCTTCTTGGTCACTTCTTCAAAGAACTGTAATGAATTTGAGAGCCATGATATCCCATGCACATGGCCATGCTGACTATTCCTATTCAAACCCTGTCTTTCTAAATGCATAGATAACTTATCCATCACAATCTTCTCAAGGAACTCACCTATCATAGATGTTAAGCACATTGATCTATAATTCCCAGGTTTTTCTCTGCAGCCCTTCTTGACACAGAAGAAATATATAAATGATTTGGATGACAATATAGGAGACATGATTAATAGGTTTGCAGATGACACCAAAATGTTTGCTACAGGAGACAGCAAAGAAGGTTATCTAAGATTACAGAGATCTTGATCAATTAAGCCAATGGACTAAGGAGTGGCAGATGGCGTTTAATTTAGATGAATGTGAGGTGTTACAAGGATAGGACTAATACAATTCATGGAGGGGACTGGGTAGAACAGAAAGACCTAGGAGTTCAGGTACATAATTCTTTGAAATTTGCATCACAGGTAGACAGGGTGGGTAGGAAAGTGTTTATTCTGCTTGCCTTCTTTGCTCAGACCTTTGAGTATAGGAGTTAGGATGTCGTGTTGAGGTTGTACAGGATATTGGTGAGGCCCCTTCTGGAATACTTTGTACTGTTCTAGTTGACCTGTTAAAGAAAGAATATTATTAAACTGGAGAGGGTTCAGGAAAGATTTATCAGGACATTGCTGCGAGTGGAGGTTTGAGGTCTAAAAATAGACTGGAAAGGCTGGGGCTTTTTCTCTGGTGTGTGGGGGGTTGAGGGATTACCTTATTAGGGTTTATAAAATCAAGAGGGGCCTAGATAAGATAATTGACAAGGGTCTTTTCTCTATATTGGAGGAGTTCAAAACTGGAGGCATGTCTTTAAAGTGAGGGAAGAGAGATATAAAAGAGACATGTGCGACAATCTTCTTACAGAGAATGGTTTGTGTCTGAAATGAAACGCCAGAGAAAGTTGTGGATGTAGGCATAGTTATTACATTTAAAAGACATTTGGATAAGTTCATGAATAGGAACGGTTTGGAGGGATACAGGCCAAATGCAAGCAGGTGGGACTAGTTTAATTTGGGAACATGGTCAGCACAGGCTGTTTGGACCGAAGTGTCTGTTTCCGACTCTAACTTTGTAGAAAATAGAAAAGCAAAGAAATGAATAAATATCACAGTTAGATGTTAGGAATTACTGCAGTAAAACCTGAATGAAAATTTGCGCACAAAGAATTAATCACTTATCAGGCAGTTTAAGTGGAAATCATTCACCCTGTCAGAAATCTCAGCAAAAAAAGAACACTTGTATGTGTTTTGCTGCTTCTACTAGCTGTCTGCCAAAACAGTTAGATAAGTAAATCTCTGAAGGGCTGTCTGACATGGAAGCCTTGGAAATAGGAAAAGTCTTTAATATCATTTGAGATAAGAAAATTACTGCATAAAACCACGCAATGACAGAGGTCTCACAGAGGAAGCAAATCCACACTATCCCTGAGGAAATCCGAACACCAGCTGTAACAATTTACAGAATTCTTAAGAGTTCCCATTCTGAATGTCCTCGATTGATTGTTGTACAAAATGCTGTGCATTGAAGTTCCTTCAGAAATTACAATATTATTTTATGTTGCAATAAGTAAACACGTAAGACCTCTTCAATAAATGCTAAGTCAGTACTATGTTCACTGAGCCTCATAACATTCTAGGATGATCTCAGCATAGGTATACTACTGTTCTTGATCACATACTTCACCAATAAGTGTTTGTTGATCACTGGTAAATGTTTGCAGCTTTTTATTTGTCTATAATGTCATGCCTATGTTGAGGTTTGTTAAGTCCTGTATGACTCACTTGAGTCCATGTCTTTCTTGGTCACTTTTATGGTTCATGCAAGTTCACAGAATGCTTAACTGCGGCAATTAATCTGACTGGGTGATTTGCCTGAACAGTTGAACTTGTCAGAAGCTGATCATATCAGATACTGAAGGTCACACAGTATAATACCTGATCTTTTCATTCCTGATATTGTTACTCTAACAGACACTAAAGCCAGGATTTTCCTTGTTTTGAGGCTAAGTGCATGTGGTAGTGAGCAGATGTCATTACTAGCAAGGCATCCACCACCACTACTAAAAGGAAACCTAATTGCGCTAGTGCCTGAAGCTGCTGCTAATCAGAGGCCTGTACACTATTGGGGTGGGGAGGGGACAAATAGTATTAAGTGGAGTGGGAAGAGGGAGGGATTTTAACACTGTTGAGGGATATAGGAGGGGGGTCAACACTGTCGATGGATGAGGGAAGGGTTGTTGAAAACTGTCAAGCTATGTAGGATGGGGTGAACATCATTGAGAGATGTAGGAGGGGGGTGAACATAGTTGAGAGATGCAGGAGGGGTGTGAACACTATCAAGGGATGGGGGTGTGGGTTGAACACAGCGAAGGGAGGGTGGGTGGGTTAAACACTTAAAGGATGGGGTGGGTTGAACTCTTGAGGGATGGGGAAGGGAGTTTCACATTGTTGAGAATAGGGGAGGGGAGTAACCATTGCCGAGGGAGGAGGGAGGACAGTGAACACTGTTGAGGGATGAGTGGGGATGAGAGTGAGCTCTGTTGGAGCTGTGTAGGGGGTATAGAGCGTTGGATGTGTGTAATGGGTGTGGGAGTAATGGAGGAGGTGTGCGGGGAATGGGGTGGTGTGGGTATTGTGGGGAATGTGGCATGGGTGTATAGTTTTGGATGTGTGGAGAGGATGTGGGGCATGTGGAGGGGATGTGGGGGCATGTGGAGGGTATGTGGGGGTGTGTGAAGGGGGTGAATAGTGTTAGAGGTATGAGGAATGGGTGTGGAGGAGCAGTGGGGGAAATATGTGTGCGTGGAGGGGATTTTCAGTGTTAGCATTGTGAGGGGATATGGGTATGTATGTGGAGGAGGTGTGGTGGTGCCGTTGGACAGTGTGAGGGGTGTGGAGGGGGTGTACTGTGTTGGAGGTGTAGTGGTGTATTGGGATGTGGAGAGGGGCTGTGGAGGGTATGTGGCTGGTGTGGAGGAGATGTGCAGGTGCTATGGGGTGAGTGGAGGGGTGTGGGAGATGTGGAGGGGCTGTACAGTGTTAGAGGTGTGTGGGAGGTAGATTGTTGAGGTGTTTGGGAGGGAAGTGAGCACTGCCAGAGATGAGGAAGAGGGTGTGAATATTAGGAGGTGTGGAAGTGCTGACCACTATCGAGGGGTGTTGGAGGGAGGGGAGTGATCATTCTGAAGATGAAGGGAGGGGCTGAGCACTTTGGGTAGTAAGACAGGGAGGTGCTTATGTTATGTAAGTGAGGAAACAGGAGTGGGCCATTTGGCCCTTTGAGCCTACTCCAAAATTGATTATGATCATGGTTTTCATTCAATTCAATAGCTTGTTCCTGCTTTCCCCCATTTTTCCTTTGACTCCTTTAGTCCCAAGTGCTTTGGTCAAATTCTTGAAAACGTACAATGTTTTGACCTCAACTGCTTTCTGCAGTAGTGAATTCCACAGGCTCGCTACTCTCTGGTGAAGAAATTTCTCCTCATCGTAGTCTTAAATGGTTTACCTGGTATCCTTTGTCTGTGATGTCTCGTTCTGGGCTCCCCCCATATCAGGAGCATCCTTACTGCATCTACCCTGTCTAGTCCTGTTTAGATTTTTTTCCAGTTTTATAAGATCTCCCCTTATTCTTTTGAACTCCAGCAGATATAATCCTAGCCAAGTCATATGTCATCTTTTCATAAGTCAGTCCCACTGTTCCAGGAATCAGTCTGGTAAACCTTTGCTGCGCTTGGTCTGCAGGAAGAACATCCTTCCTCAGATAAGGAGATCGAAACTGTACCCAGTTGCTGGTGTGTTCTCTCTAAAGCCCTGTATAATTGCAATAAGATACCCCACTCCTGTACTCAAATCCTTTCACCACGAAGGCCAACAAGCTATTTGTCTTCATTACTGCCTGCTGTATTTGCATGCTTATCATACACCTGATCTCAGTGCACATTCCCCTCTCTCAATTTATAGTGATTCAGACAATAATCTGCCCACCTGTTTTACCATGACAGTGGATAACCTCACATTTATCCCAATTATTGGGGAGGCAACGGACTTGTGTTATTATCATGGACTATGAATCCAGAAACTCAGCGAATGTTTTGGGGACTTGGGTTTGAATCTTGCTAGGAAGTACAAAATGCATAGGGGTACATCTGTCTGCATATGGTTCATACCCCTCTAGTCCTACCTGTTCACGTGTCTGTTTAAATATCTCTTCAACATTGTTATTGTATCTGCTTCTACCACCACCCCTGGCAGTGCAATCCACGTGCATACTGCCCTCTGTCTAAACAAACAGATGGGTTTTCATTAGACTCGAAATCCAGATTTTTATTGAATTTATATTCTACTATCTACCAATGTAGGTCTCCAGAATAATACCTGGGTAGCTGGATTAATGATGCAACAATAAGAACACTAGGCCATCATACAGAGATTGCAATCAAATGCTCTACCACTGAGCTATACCTTATCTTACTACACATATACTGTGCATTTGACCAGAGGTACATAGTGGCTGGGTCAGGTCAGAAACAGTTCGCTTTTCTTAAATATACCCATTAATTAGTTGGATTTTTCTAGCAGGCGTTCCCATGACTCAGGGTGCATTTGGCAGCACCAACATACTATTTTGCAAGAGTTACATTCCAACTCAACACGTGACTACGATAAAATATTTAACTGCAGATGCTGGCGATCTGAATCAAACAGAAACTGAAATTACTGGAGAACTTCAGCAAGTCCAGCAACAGCTGTGAAGAGAAAACAGAGTTAACATTTTGAGTCCAGTGGCCTTCCTTCAGAACTGGCTTTAATTCTGAAGTAGGGTCACTAGATTCAAATCATTAGCTTTGTTTTCTCTCCACAGATGTTGTTAGACTTGCTGAGTTTCTCCAGCGACTTCTGTTTTTGTTTGTTTCAATACTTCATTACAACTGAAAAGGATTCGGTGCCATTTATCAATGGTGCGGTGTGGATTTCTGCATTTCTCACCCTCTAAGATGTGGCTCTAAACCATAACATTAAAATCTTCCGGCCTCGTTGTCTGCAAGATCTCTGCTTCCCAAACTTATTCTACTGTGAACCCATGTCAAGCCTTGAAAATTTGTGTGACCCCTCAGTGAGCGGTGACAGAACAGTGAGGGAGGGAGACAACCTATAGGTAGGGGGGAAGGTGGTCAACAGATCAGCATTTGCTATGTTGAAGCTCACAACCCCGAAATGATAGCTTGTCAAGTAACTTGTAGTCCCAACCCCCACTTTGGAAAGCATGAGATGAGTTTCACTTACCTTTTTAGTTCTTAAAGGCACTAACCAATGGCATGAAATTGACATTTTCTTCAGCAATGTTCTGTACTATGTTCTTGCTATTACCCTGCAAAGCTGGAAATATTATTACTGCACAAAAAGAAACTACTCACTATGGCATGATGTTGGGATGGTGTTCTGTATTCAAAGCTAAGATACATTGGTGAGGCCAAGTTGAGGGACCTTTGAATGATATTTAATTCAATCCTATGAGCTTTTGGTTCTGTCATTAGTAAAATGTTGCCCAGTCTAAAACTATAACCCATTCAATGAGATAATTAGTACCTGATTTGGTTCACAAGATAAGCTCTATCCATCAGGATATGAAAGAACATCTAGCTGTTCTTGTGGCTCAGTAGAGGTGGTAGTGTCCCTACCTATGTTACAAGCCTCACCCACCCAAGAGCTGTGTAATAACGTCACTGTACAGGTTGTTTAGAAAATGTCTCTATAAGAATGGTTCTGCCAGGAGCTAACTTGTGCTGTAGAAGTTCAGCCTAATGGTATCAATGTGGACTTCACCAGTTTCAAAATCTCCCCTTCCCCCACCGCATCCCAAAACCAGCCCAGTTCGTCCCCTCCACCCACTGCACCACACAACCAGCCCAGCTCTTCCACTCCACCCACTGCATCCCAAGACCAGTCCAACCTGTCTCTGCCTCCCTAACCTGTTCTTCCTCTCACCCATCCCTTCCTCCCACCCCAAGCCGCACCCCCAGCTACCTACTAACCTCATCCCACCTCCTTGACCTGTCCGTCTTCCCTGGACTGACCTATCCCCTCCCTACCTCCCCACCTATACTCTCCTCTCCACCTATCTTCTTTTCTCTCCATCTTCGGTCCGCCTCCCACTCTCTCCCTATTTATTCCAGTTCCCTCTCTCCATCCCCCTCTCTGATGAAGGGTCTAGGCCTGAAACGTCAGCTTTTGTGCTCCTGAGATGCTGCTTGGCCTGCTGTGTTCATCCAGCCTCACATTTTATTATCTTGGAATTCTCCAGCATCTGCAGTTCCCATTATCTCTGTAGAAGTTCTCCTCGTGTCTTAACTAGTGTTTAGTGGTTGTTCTTAGTGTAACAACATGTAACTAAATTAGTGATATGCACTTACTCTGATGTAGAGCCAAAAGGCAGTCATGTAGTTTAAACGTAGTCTATCTAGCTATAAAGTAATACATAATAAACTACTACAGTTTAATGAAGACTAGGCCTATCTTCGTCTGAAAATATCATGTGAGTATCCTCTCCAACTTTGCTATCAGTGGTTTGGCTAATACCAATATCAAGGATTTTTGGCAGGAAACCTACCCATATGTTGGCAGTGCTGACAACCTACATTGTTAGAGCTTTCATCAATTTAGTGAGCACAAAATTCTAAAAGTTGAGAAAATGCCATTTATGTTTTTCACACAACCACTACTGGCTCTTATTCACACATGGAAAGTGGGTTTCATTAGCTGGGCCTCGCTTATTGCCTAGTCCTAGCAGCCTTTGAGGAGGTCGGTAGTGAGCTGAAATTTTCTGAACTAGAACTTGAGAAATCTTCCGGATTTGCTTCCCTTTCAAATTTTCCAAGCGTTTTGCACTTTTGAGAGCGTGAATGGAATAGAATAGAATGTCCTTTTATTGTCACGTGCACTCCATTATAGGAGTACAATGAAAAGGAATGTCTAAGATAATAAAATGTGAGGCTGGATGAACACAGCAGGCCAAGCAGCATCTCAGGAGCACAAAAGCTGACGTTTCGGGTCTAGACCCTTCATCAGAGAGAAAGGAATGTCTGCCTTGTTATGGCAACATCTTAGGCACAAGTATTGTGTACATTTCTTGGATACAGCAATGGGAAAAAAAAGTAATTACATTCCTTTACAGAGTTGAAAAGTAAATTAAAATTAGGATATCATTGAAGGGTTGGCATTAATGTGAAGTAGGAAATTGCAACTAGACATTACATTGCAGCAGCTCAGCGCAGGGTTCCATGTGTGTTCTGGCTGCATTGTGGGATGCAGAAGACCGTATTAAAATTAAAACACAACTCACATCACTTCCTTTACCAAAAAAATGCAGATTGATAAATGACTCAGAAAATTAGATTGATAAACAGCTCTGAAAAGGAAAGTTGTTTTTCAAGAATGAAACATAACTTCAGAAACTTGATTCACACCATGCTGTGATGCTGTCATAAATTAGTAAGCTCTTCACAGCTTTAAACATAATGCCATCTGGTGGCCTCAGTGGGACTAGGGACAGCTAATAAGGTGGGGTCTGGTGATGATGGTCTTGAAGGGCCTCAGTTCAAAAGCCCTTGGAAATACTCAAAGAAAGCATCATGCAGCTTGCTTGTATCCATAATTGCTAATGCAGCCAGGATCATTCACAGTTGATTAGTTGTGCACATTGAGAAAAAGCCCTAAATCCTAGCTTTTTTTAAGAACAGTACAGCACATTACAGACCCTTTGGCCCATGATTTTGAGCCGACCTACTATCCTACTAAGGCAAATATACCCTGTATATCTTACATTTTACTGTCTTCTATATGCCTATCCAAGAGTCATTTAAAAGTCTCTAAAGTATCTGACTCCACTACCACTGCCAGCAGTGCATTCCACAAGCCCACCACTCTGTGTGAAGAACCTACCTCTGACATGTCCCCATACCTTCCTCCAATCACGTTAAAATTATGTCCCCTCATCAGCACCTTTTTAAACCAGCTTGCACACTTTGAGGTACATAGCATTGCCACTTTCACTTGACTTCACATCTGTACCCATGTGTTTAGACGGAGATACAAACTACCTGAGAGGATAGATTATTGGTGTATGTGATGAGACACTGTAATTAAGTGAACTGCATCCAGGGCAGGAAGCAGGGATATGACAAATACCTGCTGGGCAGTGGGGGAGTTTGCATGTGTGTTCATTTGCACAGAACTTGAATGAAACTTTGATAAGCCACTCTTTGATGGGTATGCACACTGAAATGTTTAGTGAATGGGGATTTCCAACTGGTGGTCAATTCAAAGAGTATGGAAGAATCCAGCACCAACACAATATAGTCCTTTGAACCAAATGTTTATCCTTTCAAACCTGGGATGATGGTCGGCACCATTTAGTACAATAGTGAACCTAACATTGGTATAGCACCTGATTGCTACTCTTTCTCCTTCAGTTGCAGTGCAAGCAGAAGCCATCCTACATCTCAGTGCCATACTAGATGTTTGGGCTAATGTTATGAAATCTCAGTTTGTTACCATGCCAGTCGAGACAGCTGTCATCAGGATTGTAAAGGGACCTGCAATTTCCCTCAGTAGTCGAGCAAGCCATCTATCCATCAACAGCTTATTGGAATTGCAGAAGTTCTTCTCCAGAAGTGCAGTAAATTACTCAAGGAGCACAAACCTCTCATTCTTTCTTGCTCACGGTTTATGGCTGCCCAACAGCTAATTCAGACAGTAGCTATCCGTGTGGAGATGTACCATCCACAACCCTCTAAGACCAGAGCTGTGTGAGGTTCCTGTGCACAGGCATGTGCAGTAACCCCCATTCTCCCACCTCCTATCACACAATCTGTTGGAAATCACCAGTTTTCCAGCAGCATGCTATGGGCACTGTGTTAGCACCAGGGCTGGCACAGGCATAGTGAAGACAGACACCACGAGGAAACATTGAATAATTGATGCTTGTCTGCAATTTTGCATGAATGAATTCCTAAATTTAACATGCAATGTTAAATTTGTGGTCAATTTTATTTTTTGTATTGTGGCCAAGTGAATTAGTTGGAAATCGAGGGGGAATAAGGTGTGGAACTATTGATGAATGTGGAACTGGGCTGTGGTTGTTAGTATTTTCATCCTCAGATGAATTCTTCCAAAACAGCCTGGTCAGAAAGGAGCTTTTATATCATTTCCTCCCTTCATCTTCTTTCTTCTCTTCATGCTCCAGCTCAATTACTCACCATATGTTTGGTGGTGAGAGATGTCACTTTGCAAGGTTGTACAGCAGACTATTATAAACTTAAAACATCCTTCACAAGACTGCAAAACTCTTCCAGAGCTGTTTTGCAGTTGATGCATTCTTTCAGCATCTCAAGGGTCAGCTTGAACTCATTTTGCATTGCTGTGACGCTTTCATCCTATTCTATAGCATTGGCGGGGATTCATTTCTGCTACTGAGCATATGTTTAAAAGATAGCATTAGCTGAGGCATTTGTCTTTTCAATGACAATGTTCAATCAATATCATAATTGTGTTAAATCAGTCCTGCACAGGGATAGCTATCATATCTTCCTACTCTACCCACAATCGGCGACAATTCATCACCTGCATCCTAATAACCTCACCAAATAATCCCATCATTATGGGCATGTACTGCAGACACTAAGAATTTGTAGCACCTAGAAAATAGTTTGCAAGAAAACTGATCAAAAATGCTGTGGATCAATACAAGTTCCACTTGCTCGACATACGATGCAAACCTGATGTGGATCTATGAATAACTGAATTTCCCCGTGACTTCTATTTGATGACTTCTATTCTCCAAAGTATGCTCACTGTCAATCATAAATTGTTGGTATAAATTATTTTCTTCTTGAACTTCCTATTGCACCGATGCCACCAGCTTTTGCTATGTGCAGGCAATCAAATTATCCATGGTAGGACTTTATTTTCATTAGGTTCCATCTTAAAAGCCTTCTACAGCGCAGTTATTTGACAAGTAAAAATTAGCACCAAATTATGGCTACTTTCATGAATGACACTTTGACAGCTAACAGAAAAGACCTGATCTCCTCAAGCCTATACAATGCCAAAAGATCAATAGAGCTGGTTGCATTCAAACCAGTTGTGTTGTCTACCTATCAGTCTGGGATAGATTCAAACCAAATTTCTGGAAATGAAAACACAACATTGTGATGACTTGTACTTAAATGTGTTTTTCATCATTGCTTTAGGGAAAACAAATCATTATCCTATTTTTTCCAAATTAGCTTTGATCATAAATCACTGAACTTCAGGAGAATACTGTGTAGAATAGATCAAACAAGCCATTCCCGTTAAAGAGAGGAAATTTTTGTACTTGTACGTTTGATTATAGCAATCATACCAGAACAAAAAACTTATATCTATCAGGAAAGATTGAACAAACTAGCTTCTCTTCTTCAGAAGCATTTTAAAACTGAATATGATAAGAAGCATATTGGGAGATATTAGGTTAGATGACTGAAAACTTAGTCAAAGAAGTGGGTTTTAAGGAATGTGTTAAAGGAGGAAAATGGAGTACAGAGGCAGAAGGGGTTGATTAGTGTATCTCAGAGGTTGGCAAATAGGCAAAAGAAGGCGCTGCTATTTGCATTGATTAAAGTCAAGGATGCAGGAAAAGCCTGAATTACGAGAGTACAGACGTTTCATAAACCTATGGGACTTGATGAGATTACAGAACCAGGGGCCAGGTCATGGTCAAATTTGAAAACAAAGATGGGAATATTAAAATGAAGACATTTCTTCACTGGGTGTCAATGTATGCTAGCAAGCATACAGATGATCATGTCTTGGTACAAGTGACAATACGTGAAGAAGAGTTTTCAGTGGCCTGAAAGTTATAAGTAGTAGAATGTAGGAGATCAGCTTGAAGTTCATTGGTACATTTGAGTTTAGAGATCACAAAGGTATCAATGAGAGCTCCAACATCAACAAATGAGCTGTGACAAGGATGGAGTCAGGCCATGTTATGGAGTTGGGAATGCCTTTTGAAGATCAAGCATACATATGGTTTGGAAACTCATCTCAGGCAC
Organism: Stegostoma tigrinum; assembly: GCF_030684315.1. Taxonomy (NCBI): domain Eukaryota; kingdom Metazoa; phylum Chordata; class Chondrichthyes; order Orectolobiformes; family Stegostomatidae; genus Stegostoma; species Stegostoma tigrinum. The sequence continues at coordinate 37,358,346 of NC_081365.1, forward strand.
AGCAGGTGGAGGCTTGCTGCTAGATTGATATCCACTGCAGGCCAAGACTTATACAGCAAATCAAGCCAGAGCTGTTTGATGGGTGGAAGAGTTTTTGGAGTGGAGTTGAGGTTTGGAGAGGTCAACAGTAGGGTCAAAAATATGGCCTCAACAGACCTTACGTATCCCCCCTCCACTTCCCAGGTTCTTTGGCCAGTCAATAAGTGCCTTTGAATGATGGACTTACCACAGGGGAGAGTATAAATTAAAACACCAAAGAGCAAACTCGGTTAATCTCAGATGGTTGCCGTACAGAGGAATGATATTGGTGGCGAGAGAACGGAGTTTGGAATGGGATGAGAAAATATGGGACAGTGTTTTACATTCTCCCCTGTGCATGGCTTGGAGGTGGCAAAAATATTCATTCAGGCAGAATGGTGATTGGCATTTAGAGTAGAAACCCATCTCCACCCTGATTAAATCCAAAATGGAAAGACATATGGATGGATGACTTCCTTGACCTAAAGTCCATTGAGGCCCATAAGTACAATTAATGCTCACTTAAGAGAGCCTTTATACTGGCACAGTGGTGGACGGACTTGTCACACCATGGGGAGTATTACATTCAAATCTGCATGGCCTCCTTGAAGTTTCCCAGGGTGGAGGTGTCTCTTATTTAAAGAGACTCAGTGCCTGACTGAGATACTGGACATCAGTAATTAGGGGAGTGCTGCTAAATCTACCACCCTGCCCTTGCTCTAACTCCTTCTTGCAGCCCATTCTTCATCCCTCAGGACTAGTCCATCTGTTACCTACCCCTGGACAGGGTGGCTGCATGATCCTGGGTCTCCATTGGTAGGAGGTGGCACTGCTGCCATCCTTTGATTGGCTTTTTTCTGGCAGAGTATCCCAGCCCAGAATTCTGATCCCTTGAAAGATCTTCCACTGATCTCTTAGCTGCCTAATTGGCACATGACAATTTCCAAGGAAGCAATGGATTTTCTTGCTGTGTCTTCAGCTGGGGCCAGAGTAACTTGCCATCTCTTTAAAATTCCCTCTACCAACTTCAGTCTTCCTGCTGTGACATCGGAAAGAATTTTCTGCTCTGACAGTATATGATATCAGGTAAACAACCTGATACCTCAGCAATAGGGGAAGAGCTGAGAACAGTGTGCTGAGGTAGAGATGGGTGTTCACAGCACATTGGTGAAATCCAACATATTGGTGTTTATGGATGATGTCACCAAGGGGCAGCACAGAAATGAGAAATTGACAAGGCTCAGCATGGATCTGTTGTCAATTCATTATTAACCCCTGATGCCACTGGTATACACCAACTTCCTGATGAAGTTATCCTTCCACGTCAGTAAACACCAAAAACACCTAGCTATGTATTGCTTAGTGATTACTTACGAGTATTCAATCAAAGAATGTCTGGAAGTGTGAGTGTGGGCTCCAATTATAAAATCTACAACACGGGATTATGTTTTTGGATGGTGAAATATTAGACTAGCTATCTAGGCTACCTGCAAATTATATCTCCTACTTGTTGTTTGAAGTCCTCTTGAGGTCACTGCCTGAAGTTAGATCTGACCCAACAGCGCCAGGACCTCTACCATGAGTAGGGCAAGGGGCAGATCCCCTACTCTTCCTCAGTTGGCACAGGAATTGAATCCTATGCTGTTTGACAACGATAATACAAGCTCTAATTTTACTGCCAACTTGTGATTGACCAGGAATCTCTTCTCCTCTTACTGCAAGGCATTAGTACCTGTTAGAAGGATTTGCAGGATGAAACACAACCTGCTTCATCACGTCGTGAAAACATCTCCCTTGGTCATCTAGTCTGAAGTGGCCCTTGAATTGGAGCTTATTTTGGGCTCAGATTTAGGCATAGCCCCCATTGCACTCTGTTATTGGCAAAACTCTTGTAAATTATTCCCTAAGGTTTTAAATGTCATTTCTTTCAATCGTGGAATACCCCATTTTGAACAAATATTGCTCCATTTATTTCTGCACTTTGTATTTATCGTTTCCTCTAGCCAAAGAGGCAGATGAATGGCCATCAAAGATCACTTCCATCTTCAAAGGAGTGCCAACGTAAGTGGCATTATGGGTGACGATAGAATTTAGAAATCTTGTTCCGGACAAAGAATGAAAAATGTTGGAATACCTCCACAAATGCTGGAATCCCATCACTCAGACACCTGTTATTTACATGTGCATAGTACCCAGTAAGGTCACAGCTGATTCTGAGAGTGAACAGAACCCCTCACACTTCTGTTTATACCTGTCAGCCAGGACTCCCTGATCAGACCAAGTTAACAGCCACAATCAGGGAACTCGTGTTCTATGTGGTCCACCTGGCTAGCCTCATTCCAATCATTGAAAATGTGTTTAATCTTATTTGTTTCAGTATGATAAGCAACTCTGCCAAATGTATGAGCTCCAGTTCCATGCAAGTTAATTAAACAAAGCCATTTCTTGCTATTTAAAATTTAATGTAATTGGTTTCATTTCGTATAATCTATGTAAAGTCATGAGTTTCATAAACTCAGAAGTTTCCTAGCTTTTTACAGCTTGTTAATGTATTGAGATGGTGATTAAACCAAACCTGTTTCAGTTTCTCTATGCTATGCAAATCAATACTGCAATAAGACAGTCTCACTAGATGAGCTTGTATCAAATCATATCATCAGCATGCTTCACAAACTCTTCCTTTCCCGATTTAGTTTTTTTTTCATTACTGTTTGCTCACTTCCTCTCTACACAGATGGATTCAACACATTAACAAGATGCCCACAAATATCCCTCCTAATTGTTGGGTCATAAAAAAATAAAAAATAATTTGTGGCTCTCCCTTCATTGACTGATGCCCCTTGTCTTCTACTTTCTAGTTTATGTTTCCTCACAGTTTGCTATCTGGCTCCGAGGTAAAGACATAGAGCTTTACAGCATGGAAACAGACCCTTTGGCCCAACTTGTCTGCGCCAACTAGACATCCCAATCTGACCTAGTACCATTTGCCAGCATTTGGTCTATATCCCTCTAAGCCCTTCCTATTTATGTACCCATCCCGATGCATTTTAAATGTAATTGTACCCTCCTCTACCACTTCCTGTGGCAATTCATTCCATATACACATCACCCTCTGTGTGAAAAGGTTACCCCTCTGGCCATTTTTAAATCTTTTCCTCTCACCTTAAAACTATGCCCTCTAGTTTTGGACTCCCCAACCTTAGGAAAATGACCTTGGCTCTTCACCCTATCTATGACGTTCATGACCTTATAAACCTATTTAGAAGTGCATTGAATCTTTCTGATTAATTTTCAAAGCCCACCAGGAGCATTGGGGGAAAAATGGCCAGGACCGAAAAGGTAAAAATGCTAAGGCTTAGCCCAAGGCCTGGACTGAACAAGACCAGACCCTATCGGAGATCGTTCATTGGCATTTAGGTCTGTATGAAGGAGAAAAGATTTGAGTTGTAATATTTAAATTGCCTGTTGTCTATGCCTGGAATAAAAGCAGAATATTGTTGATTCTGGAAATCTGAAGCAAACGCAGAGACTGAATATCATGACTCCCTTGCCCACAAAGGAGGAAATCATAGCTTTTAAAAAGAAAAACACAGGAATGATACTTTTGCCAGCTAGAGTATCCTGGCTACGCAGCATTGATTGCCCATCCCTAATTGCCCTGGAGAAGGTGAAGGTGAGCTATCTTCTTGAACTGCTGCTGTTCATGGGAGAGGGTGGATGTGCTCCTAAGATGCTGCTTGACCTGCTGTGTTCATCCAGCTCCACACTTTGTTATCTAGGTAAACTCACAGTCCTGTTAAGAAAGGATTTCCACCATTTTGACCCAGATCATTAAAAAAAGGAAGCTATGTGGAAAAGTGAAATAGAGAAGTGGTAAAATATTATGGAATGTTAGAAAAGTGAAGCAATAAAACAATGTGTCTTGTGGAATTGAACTGTGATTGACTAATGGTGAGTTTATGATCACATCTTTAATGCGGACTAATTTATAATCCTTAAGCAGCTTTTAATTGTACAATGATAGATTTTTACAGGCATAACGTTTCTAATAATCCATTTCTTTGAAAAAATAGTTTGTTCTCACATGCCTGGCAGATGTGTGTATTCACATATAGATTACTGAAGTATTTATACAAATCTATGGTGTTTGCTTCAGCAAAACTGTTTAAAAGTATAAATGGGAAGGAACTCCATTTCTCTACACACAAATATTCAAATATTGAACCTTGATTATTGTGTATGCCATATTGTAAATTAGAAATAATAAGACAATAAAGCTTATTCTAATCATACCGATCCTATACACAAACAAACCTCCCATTAACCCCAAGAAACTCTTAGCATCAGGATAACTGACAGTTGGCCTAATCCTTTACATCTGTTTTCCTGGTCCACTCATTCTCTTTTCTATATTTTACCTTTTACAGTACATCTGCATCTCATCATTTTCTTTGATGTCCTTTTTAATCCTGTTTCGAGTGCATGTTTGTTTTTCTAATGCCTGCTTAATATCATACCCACTTAATCTAATAAATTAGTTGAGTGATTGGAGATGAGTAATCATAGCAGGGTGTATACTTCAAGATCAATAGCTTTTCAAATGAAAGCATTTTCTTAAAGTTGTCATAAAGCACATGACATAATTTCACTCAGAACAAATCTTTACAGACTCAACGCCTATTACAGTTCTGAAAGAAACAAATTGAATTAAAATTCAATGGAGAATGGAGTGCTAGCATGCAAACTGAGTTAGATAACTTAATGGAGCCAAAAATAGCATGGGGTCTTCAAAAAGTGCAAGAAAGACTAATTTTGAAAAGCTAGACATAGCATTCGGTCTTGTCAGATGTAATGACAAGGCTGGTTAGAAATTGTTTCAACCAATTTCCCACCAGATACTCAGTCAGATTGGCAGGATGGTCCTCTATGAGAATGGGAAAAGGTTTCAGAAAGAATGTTGACACAAAGGGGTCTTGGAGTTGGGGGATTTTTATTTTAACGAAGAGACAAATGGGAAAATGTGATGGTGATGGTGAAAAAACGAGATATTGTGGGAGAAGCCAGATATTGCAAAGTGTGACATTGCATAAAATGGTTCCCATTGAGCGTCGGGGTTGGCTAATGGACAGAATAAGTTGATTGCAGGGATTCCATTGCAGGGATTTTAAAAGCTACCTTGGTAACCCAGGGAGTCCTGGCCCCCAAACAGTGAAATAAAGTAACTCAGTAATCTGGCCCTCTTGATTTCAATGCTCCTGAGGCTTTGGAATCCAGTCCTAGGTGTAAAAATGAAAATTCAGTTATAATGGTGGCACTCAGACTTCAGTGATCAACTTGCCTCCTGAAAACAAGCTGTTTAAAACATTATGTGAGAGCACAGGAGTTGAATCAGTGTTGGTTTGCATACTGCAAGATAGTAAGAACTGCCGATACTGAGGTCAGAGATAACACCTGGCCTTCTGTGTTCCTCCAGCTCCAAACTGTGTTTTCTCTTGGTTTGCATACTATTTTCTGCATAAAAATAGGCCCTGTGAGCTAGCAATCCAAGCTCACGGTTATGCTTCATACGAACCTCTTCACACCATTTTCATTTAACATCATTAATGCACCCTTGTTTTCTACTCTTCCATGTGTGTTTATCTGTCTTCCTTTTAAAAACGTCTGCTTGTCACCTCAGCAAATTTTGTATTATCTCTTGGGTAAAGTTCTCCTGCATTTCCTATCAGATCCGATATTGCCTATTGTCGATGTCCGGAATAAAAGCAAAATATTGTTGATTCTGGAAATGTGAAACAAACACAGAGAATGCTGGAGCTCTGGTGGGTTGTCTGGTGGCATCAATGGAGAGAGAAACAAAGTTAATGTTTTGAGTTGAATATGACTATTCTTCGGAATTGAGGGGTTCAGGTGTTAAGGAAAAATTCTGAAGAAGAGTCATAACAAATTTACATTAACTGTGTTTCTCTCTCTACAGATGCTGATTTTCTGCAGCATTTTCTGTGTTTTTTTTAAACTTTATTTCTGTCTCCTGGTTCTGGTATCACCAGCAAGTAGAAACATCTTCCTACCGTATCAGTTCCTCTAATACATTACCAATGACACCAAAAATAGCTGCTTCCTTGTTGTGCCATGGTATCTTTTACATTCATCAGAGAGGGAGAAAGGAGACTCAGTTTAACATCTTATCTAGAAGACAGGTCTACAATGCAGCGTTCTTTCAATGTTGCACTGAAGTGCCAGCATAGATTTTCATGCTCACTTTCAGTCATAGAGATATACAGTGCAGAGAGGTCCTTTGGTCCACTTCATCCATGCTGAAAAGATATCCTAAATAAATCTAGTTCCATTTGCCAGCATTTGGCCCATATCCCTCTAAACTCTTCTTATTCATATACCTATCCAGATGCCTTTCAAATGTTATAATTCTATCAGCCTCCACCACCTCCTCTGGCAGCTTATTCACACACACATTACCGTCTGCGTGAAAAGGTTGCCCTTAAGTCCCTATTGTATCTTGTCTCTCTCACCTTAAACCTAAGCCCTTGAGTTTTGGACTCCACCACAGTGGGGAGAGGACCTTGTCTATTTACCCATCCATGCCCCTCATGATTTCAAAGGCCACTATAAGGTCACACCTCAGCCTCCGATGCTCCAGAAAAAATAGCCCCAGCCTATTCATCCTCCCTGTGGCTCAAGCACTCCAAATCTGGCAACATCCTTGTAAAACTTTTCTGACCCTTTCCAATGTCACAATGTCCTTCCTATAGGAGGGAGACCAGAATTGCACGCAATACTCCAAAAGCAGCTAACCCTATGTCCTGCTGAAGTAAGACTCCAGCTCACAATCTTTTAATGGAAAAGTGAAATAGAACCATAGCTGACACTCATGAATTCAGTGTGTAACTTGAACGTAGAACATAGAACAGTACAGCACAGTACAGGGCCTTCAGCCCACAATATTGTGCTGACCTATTATCCTACTAAGATCAAACTACCCTGCATACCCTACATTATACTATCATCCATGTGCCTATTCCAAGAGTTGCTTAAATGTCTCTAATGTATCTGACTCCACTACCACGGCCGACAGCGCATTCCACACACCCACCACTCTCTGTGTAAAGAACCTATGTCTATCATCTCCCCTATACCCTCCGTCAATCACCTTAAAATTATGCCCCCTCGTAATAGTAATTTCCATCCTAGGAAAAAGTCTCTGGCATCCATTCTATCTGTGCCTCTCATCATCTTGTGCATCTCTGTCAAGTCACCTCTCATACTTCTTTGCTCCAATGAAAAAAGCCCTAGCTCCCTCAACCTTCCCTCATAAGACCTGCCCTCCAGTCCAGGCAGCATCCTGGTAAATCTCCTCTGCACTCTCTCTCAAGCTTCTACACCCTTCCCATAATGAGGTGACCAGAACTGAACACACGCTTTTGGAGTGCACTTGGATTTGCATCTAAACAAAACAAAACTAAATAGCTGAATGCTGAAAATCAGAAACAAAACATAAATTGCTGGGAAAACTCAGCAGGTCTAGCAGCACTTGAGAGAAAGCAGAGTCCAGTGACTCTTCAGCACAGAAGCAATTTTCCAGCAATTTCTGTTTTTGTTCAGGCTTATACATTTTCACTTTTATAAGCAATGAGCATTTCTGGAGTCTCAGAAGTAAATCATGTCTGTCCTATCTTTTCTATGATTTTACACTGTCAGTCCTATCTTTTCTATGATTTTACACTGTCAGTAAATGTTCACCTCATTGTTTCCTTGCATTTGACACTCATAAAATGCAAAACCAGGCAAACATACACTCTATGTTTTACATTTCAGACAGAGGTTTTCTTGACATTAGTGTCAACAAGTTCAGCACTGAAGTCTTCAATATTGTATTGTCAGGAGTCACAAGTTCAGCACTGAAGTCTTCAATATTGTATTGTCAGGAGTTACATTCCAACAGATTTATTTGAAATCACAAGCTTTCAGAGTGCACTTTACCTGATGAAGGAACAACACTCTGAAAGCTTGTGATTTCAAATAAATCTGGCCCAATATAACCTGGTGTCATGAGACTTCTGACTTTGTTCACCTCAGTCTAACACCAGCATCTCTGCATCAATATTATATTCATCTTGCTGTATGCTTACACTCAGTTCTGGGTATATTCAGGGTATATTTACAATGTCAAACAAGTATCTCATATCTGACACAGGCTAAAGGTCATCAAAAGAGCAACACAAGCTCACAGCAATCAAAAGAATATGGAAATATATTGATTAAATCTTAGTTGTTGTCAACAGAAGTAAGAGTGTAACGTATCAGATGACATATAAATAGTTGCTCGAAGTTGAATGTAACAACTGTTCCAAATATAACTCATCCAATATCCTCATAACACCAACTGCACCACAGAAAAAACGTTGGCAGCAGTACAGAGTTCTCAAGCTGTTGGAGCTCAAGCTGAATGTGTGATCCAGGGAGATTGTTTGCTGCACATAGCACATTCCAGATTTGAAGTATTGAAAGCAGTGAGGATGTTATCATCGTCTTATCCCACTTGTTTTAGGGTCTTTAGTATTTAGATATAAATATTATAAGCATTGCACCTTCCCAGCAGTATCCCAGAACTCGGGACTGAATGAAACTAAGTATGAGTAGCTGATGCCTATTTGTATTGCGTCTTCGATCCATATCAGTACTCATTTCTGTACAAAAAGATGACTGAGTACATTTCACAACTTATAACAACATATTCAGATCACATTGAAAATGGTTAAATGTAAAGAACAAATTAATTGAAATAAAATGTTGGGAAAGCAATTTAACCTTCCTTAATTTTATTTAATCATAAGTGGTGCAGATGATGTCTATAATTATGCACGAGTGTTTGACTGAGATAAGGCCTTTTGAAATGGTATGCAGAATGAATAGGAAAAAGTTAGGATGTTTATATAAATTGTAAAAACAGTGAGTAGATTGACAACTATGTTCATACTGTCAGAAGGCAAGCCATTCACTAATTTTCTTTTTGTTTGTGAGTATCACTAACAAGATCATTCTTTCCAACCCATTCCTATTTGATCTTGACAACATGGTAAAGAGTTGCATTCTGGGAATCCATGTAGTGTTGGCACATTCACACACCTATGAGGAAAGGAGTTCCTGAACCTGGTGACAGCAAAGGGCTGAATATTATGCTTTTTTGATTAAACGTGAGTTGTGTCAATTTTTTGAAGGGATTCATGCTGCAAGGCCTAGTGAATTCAAATGCTGTATTTTATCAAACACGCCTCATTCATGATATACTCAGCTCCTATGGTGTCTCTTCCACCCAATTCCAACCTCATCTTACCACAGAGTGTTTACAGAACAAATTGCCATTTATCAGAGAGCCACCGAAAGACAAGCATGCCTGGCACCTGTACCACATTTAAAAGGCAGCTGTGAACCAAGATAAGCTTTGACGTTCTGGAATTGCCCTGTTCAGTGGCAGAAAGTCATTCAGAAGACATCGGAGAAAGGGAAGATTGTGCCACATTTCTCTGACAGGAATCTGGAGGTTTTGTGGAGGGCTCGGTGCAGCGAAGGAGTGTCCTCTTCTTGGAAGAGTGACAGAGGTGTCTATCATGAAATCCTGGCAGCCTGGTCTAAAGTCACCACCAAGGTCAGTGTGACCTCAATAGTCTGGACGAACAGCCAACAGTGCTACAAGGTGATAGATTTCCGTTCTTCCTTTGAAGTCACTCAATTATTTAATTAAAACAAAGATCAATGAACAAGTATTACTCACTAGGGGGACAGTGCAACAATAAGACAAATGGAAGAAGATGTCAGATCTTGCAGATATTTTAAATCAATCTGTTCAGAAGAGAGTTAATATACACTTCTGGAGTAGGTGGAATTTGAACCCAGTCCTCCTGAAATTTGCAATACATGCACGAGGACATCCAGTCAAAATACACCTCAGAACTCTGAATCTCTCACTATTGTGATAATATGTCACTTATAATTTTTCTGCCAAATCTATCAACCTTACTAATTGCATCTTCGAAAATTCCCATAAATTTATTAAACAAGATTTCCCTTTTGTAAAACCATGTTGACTCGTTCTAATCATGAAATGTTTTTTAAGTGCATTGTTGCAATTTATTTCTCAATAAATTCCAACATTTTCTCAAAAAAAGATTGTGAGGCTGGATGGCTTGTTGTTCCCTGTTTACTTTGTGTCTCCTTTCTTGTAAAACAGTGCAATGTTTGTCAACTTCTAATCTAATGGAACCATTCCCAAATCAAACAAACTTGGGAAAATCACAGGTGAAGCACCCAGTATCTTTGCATTTTATCTTTTTTGTAATCTTAGAGTGTCAACCATTTGGTCCTAAGACTTTGTTAAATTTTAGTCCCTTAACTTTCTCCAATACTTTTTCAATGTTGGTATTAATTTCCTTGATTTTCTCAATCATTTTAGTCCTTTGCTCAGTCTATTTCTGGAATGAAATGTGCATATTCTTCAGTAAAGACAAACACAAAATATTTGTACTATACCTCTGTTATTTCCATATTCCTATATTTTTTCCTATCTATGCTTCGAAGGTGCCAATTTTTACTATTACAATTTTTACCTTCTTTCTTCTTTTTCATACGATTAAATAAAAAGCCTTACAATCTGCTTTTATATTTTTGGCTCACTTACTCTCATACTGTACTTTTTTTTTCTTTATAAAAAATTTTGATACTCTGTTGCTGTTATTTTAAAAGTACTTCCAATCCTTAAAATTGTTACTATTTTTTGCAACGTTATAAACTTCTTCTTATAATCTTCTTCCAATGTTAATATGTGCCATTTGTCATTTTAATGGCATTTATGAATTGTTGGGTAAAGGGTGTGAATTCTTTTGCCAGGTACAGAAATGTGATATTTAGTTTTTATTGTGTTAGCTATTGAATATTTGGGGTAGTTACATAATAGGCAAAATCAATTTTTTTTTATTCACTCATGGGAAGTTGGTTGAGCCAACATTTATTGCCTGTCCCTAGTTGGCTTTGAGAAAGTGGCGGTGAGCTGCCTTCTTGAACCACTGCAGTCCATGTGCTAAAGGTAGACACACAAAGCTATTAGGGAGGAAATTCCAGGATTTTGATGCAGCAACATTGAAGATTAGGCAATGTATTTCCAAATCAGAGTGGAGAGTGTCTTGGAGGGGAACTTGCAGGTGGTGCTGTTCCGGGTGTGTTATCTTAGGCATGCACACAGGCACAGAAAATAGCAGCTTTTTAAAACTATAATATTGGTCAAATTTATGGGTGGTGATAAGTGACTGTAGTTTGAAAATCAAAGCCTGTGTTGTGAGTAGCTATCAGAGCATGTGTCTCAAGAATTGCTATCAGAATCAGCATTGCATTTGGGAGAGCATGTTCTACTTGAAAAACTCATTGTTTATTTAACCTACTGGTTTATTATATGACATTGCTGTTTCCAAATTATGCACTGCTATCTATAGAGCATTTCATTGAGGACATATCACAATACCAAAAAAACTCCTTCATTTGCACATTTTATTCATTCGGGTAAAACAAAACAACCTTAAGCATGCGCCTTTCCCCATATACTTGTACAAATATACCCACTAACTCAGTGTCATTCAGTCATCTGCAAATCTTTATTGACACATACAAGGACACAGTTGGAATATCTACTGCTTCACATTTGCAGAATAAGTTACGTGGATCCATTTTGAAGGGATTAGAACACCGGCTTTTTCCAACATCAGATACAGTTTCACATTCCTCCTCTATCAAAGAATTGGTTGAACCAATCCCAGATTTCCTTGCATTAACACTTTTAATGTTTAATCCTCTGAATGAATAAAGAAAATAAAAAGGAATATCAGATATCAGAGAGACTTGTGCTCATTGGATATGTAAGGTGATTGTTCTTTGAGGCGATGATGGAATTCACCACTGTTGAGTTCCCTCAAACCAGCCAGGACAGATTTATATCAAATAAAAACCAGAAGTACTGTGGATGCTGTAAATCAGGAACAAAAACAAAGTCGTTGGAAAAGCTCAGCAGGTCTGGCAGCATCTCTAAGTAAAAAACAGTTAACATTTTGGGTCTGGTGACCCTTCCTCAAAACTGATGTTAGCTGGGGAAACGCCAGTTTATATGCAGAAAAAAGGGAGTGGGCTGGGATAGGAAGTAAATGATAGGATAGAGCCTAAAGAGAGTCAAGAGAATTGGACAGGCAAAGAGTTGCTAACGATCAGGCTGGGAGGGGGAATAGTTGTTAATGGGGACCGTTAATGACTACCAACAGATGGTGTGTAATGGCGGGCTATGTGATAACAAGGCCTGATGTGTTGGGAGAGTTTAGGCCCTAAAATTATTGAACTTGATATTGAGTCTGGAGGGCTGCAGGGTCCCCAAGCGGAAAATGAGGTGTTGTTATTCCAGTTTACATTGAGTTTCGCCGGAACACTGCAGGAGGCCAGAGACAGAGATGTTGGCCAGGTTTATAGTGGATATTAGTGGCCAGTCTATCTCCAGAAATGGAAACAGAAATGTTAAGAAAGGGAAGGGAGGAGTCAGAGACACACCATGTGAAAGTGAGGGCAGGGTGGAAATTGGAGGCAAAATTGATAAAGCAGCACCGGTGGTATCAAACAGAAATTGCAGAAACACAGTTCCAAGGAAGGGTCACTGGACCTGAATCATTAACATTGATTTCTCTCCACAGATGCTGCCAGAATTTCTGAGCTTTTCCAGCAATTTCTGTTTTAGTTATCAACTCTTCACATCAGACAGAACATGAATGGGCATCCTTATTGATGTCATTGAAAAAACCCATGCAGTCCGCACAGTTGTTGGTCTGTGGCAGTGTCTTTTCCTGGGAAATCACAGTCCCCTGTGCTGCTCACAGGGGATTTGACAATATTTTCCACTTTCCTGTCAGGGCTAGTGATTGCAAATATTCCATCAGACTCCTTATCTGGTCAGATGAAAATATTGATCATCAGTATCAGAAGGAGATAGAAATGGAGAAAATTCCAAATTTCAGATTGTGGATGCACAGAGCAGGCAATAGAAGCATGTCAATAACCAGTTTAGATGTTTCTCAATATCTCAAGAATTGTGTTCTCCATGATGCATACTGTTAGGCTGAACTCTGTCATCGAGTCTTCCTGGCAATATTTATTCTGTAGATTTTTTTATTGTCTTTAAAAATTTAGATTTCATGCATTAAAGGCATACGGGCTTTGCTAGTTGGGGCAGTATTTATTGCCTATCCTTAGTTGTCATTGAGAAAGGGATAGAGAGTTGCTTTTTTGAAGCACTGCAATCCATTCGGTGTAGATACATCACAATGCTGTCAGAAAGGAAATGCCAGAATTTTGACTCTACCAATTTGAAGCAACAGTGATAAATTTTAAAATTTGAATGGTGAGTGGCTTGGAGGGGAACATTCAGGTGGTAATGTTCCAATGTATCTGCTGCCCTTTTCCTTCTAGATACTATGAACATGAATTTGAAAAGTGCTTCTGAAGGAGCTTTGGTAAATTTCTGCAGTGCATCTTATAGATGGTACACATCATTGTTAATGTGTGTCAGTGGCGTTGGAAGTAGGTATGTTACCAATCAACCAGCCTGCTTTGCCCTGGATGGCTGCAAGCTTCTTGAGTATTATTGGAGCTGTACTCACCCGGGCAAGTGGAGGGTATTCCAACATACTCCTAATTTGTTCCTTTTAGGTAGTGGGATCAAGGTATGAGTTACTTGATGCAGGATTCTCACCTCTGACTGGCTTGTGAGTATCAAGTGGCAATGGTTAAATTCTTTCTAATTGGATATTGTAATTGTTTGGCACTTATATGGCATGAATGTTATTTGGCATTTATCAGCCCAAACCTGGTAACCTGCCTGCCCTGGCCGACCCATTGTCTCCGCCTGCTCCTGCCCCACCGAACTCATCTCCACCTATCTGGGCTCCATTTTCTCCCCGTTGGTCCAGGAAATCCCGACCTATGTCCGTGATACCACCCACACCCTCCACCTCCTCCAGAACTTCCAATTCCCTGGCCCCCAACACCTCATTTTCACCATGGACACCCAGTCCCTGTACACCTGCATTCCCCATGCAGATGGCCTAAAGGATCTCTGCCTCTTCCTGTCCCACAGACCCGACCAGTCCCCCTCCACCGACACCCTCATCTGCCTAGCCGAACTCGTCCTCACCCTCAACAACTTCTCTTTCGATTCCTCCTACTTCCTACAGACAAAGGGGGTGGCCATGGGTACACGCATGGGCCCAAGTTATGCCTACCTCTTTGTAGGTTATGTGGAATAGTCCCTCTTTCGCACCTACACTGGCCCCAAACCCCACCTCTTCCTCCGTTACACTGATGACTGTATTGGCGGCGCTGCCTCTTGCTCCCCAGAGGAACTCGAACAGTTCATCTACTTCACCAACACCTTCCACCCCAACCTCAAGTTCACCTGGGCCATCTCCAACACATCCCTCACCTTCCTGGACCTTTCTGTCTCCATCTCAGGTAACCAACTAGAAACTGATGTTCATTTCAAGCCCACCGACTCCCACAGCTACCTGGAATATGCCTCCTCCCACCCAGCTTCCTGCAAAAATTCCATCCCCTATTCCCAATTCCTTCACCTCCACCACATCTGCTCCCAGGATGAGGCATTCCACTCCCATACATCCCAGATGTCCAAGTTCTTCAAGGACCGCAACTGCTGCCCCGCAGTTGTCGAGAACATCCTCGGCCGTGTCTCCCGCATTTCCCGCACTTCATCCCCGCAATAACTGCCAAAAGAGAATCCCCCTAGTCCTCACATACCACCTCACCAACGTCCGGATACAACGCATCATCCTCCGACACCTCCGCCATCTACAATCCGACCCCACCACTAAAGACATTTTTCCATCCCCACCCTTGTCTGCCTTTTGGAGAGACCACTCTTTCCACGACTCCCTTGTCCACTCCACACTCCCCTCCAACCCCACCACACCCGTCACTTTCCCCTGCAACCACAGGAAGTGCTACACCTGCCCCCACACCTCCTCCCTCACCCCCATTCCAGGCCCCAAGATGACTTTCCACATCAAGCAGATGTTCATCTGCACATCCGCCAATGTGGTATACTGCATCCGCTGTACCAGTTGTGGCTTCCTCTACATTGGAGAAACCAAGTGGAGGCTGGGGGACCATTTTGCAGAACACCTACGCTCGGTTCACAATAAACAACAACACCTCCCAGTCGCAAACCATTTCAACTCCCCCTTCCATTCCTTAGACGACATGTCCATCCTTAGCCTCCTGCAGTGTCACAATGATGCCTCCCGTAGGTTGCAGGAACAGCAACTCATATTCCGCTTGGGAACCCTGCAGCCCAATGGTATCAATGTGGATTTCACCAGCTTCAAAATCTCCCCTCCCTCCCATTGCATCCCAAAACCAACCCAGCTAGTCCCCGCCTCCCTAACTTGTTCTTTCTCTCACCGATCCCCTCCTCCCACCTCAAGCCGCACCTCCATTTCCTACCTACTAACCTTATCCCACCCCATTGACCTGTCCGTCCTCTCTGGACTGATGTATCCCCTCCCTACCTCTCCACCCATACTCTCCTCTCCATCTTCTCCTCCATCCATCTTTGGTCCGTCTCTCCCTCTCTCCCTATTTATTTTCCAATCCTCTCCCCATCCCCCTTTTCTGATGAAGGGTCTAGGCCCGAAACGTCAGCTTTTGTGCTCCTAAGATGCTGCTTGGTCTGCTGTGTTCATCCAGCTCCACACTTTGTTATCTCAGATTCTCCGGCATCTGCAGTCCCCATTATCTCTGGTATTGTCCAGGTCTTGTTGTATTTGGAAATAGATTGTATCAGGATCTGAGAAGCCTTGAATGGTACTGAGCCTTCTGCAATCATCCGTGAATTTCCCCACTTTTGACCTCATGATAAAGGGATGGTTATTGATGAAGCAACTGAAGACGTTTGGGCCTAGGACACTATCCTGAGGAACTCTTGCAGCGATTTCCTGGAACTAAGATAGCTGACCTCCAACAACCACAACCATTTTCCTATATGCCAAGTATGACTCCAATCAGTTGAAAGTTTTCAAAAGTTCCTACTGACTCAAATTTTACTGGGGCTCCTTGATGCCACACTCTGTCAAATGCAGCTTTGATATCGCGGTTTTCATTCACACCTCACCTTTGGTGTTCAGCTTATTGGGAGCGTATGACTCTTGCAGTGAAAACTGAGACATATCCGCCAGATGCTGTAAGTGGGTTTATGGGAGCTGTCATGGAGTTGACCACCACTTTCCCATTGAAAAGGATGAGGTCCAAGCTCGTCATAAAGCCCTGTGCTATTTTAGAATCAAACTCCTCCATGTCCTCTGAAAAAGACAAGAGTGTTTGTGCATGGCAGATCAGTCAATGCAGCAAGGATTTTGGTGTGCACCATTGTTTTTCTGTACTCCGGATTATTAAAGTTCTTAGGGGAGGCAGTGACCTAGTGGTATCATCACTGGGCTTTTATTCCAGAGACCCAGGTAATGTTCCAGGGATCCACGTTCATATCCCACCATGATAGCTGTTGGATTGTGAATTCAATAAAAACCTGGAATGTTGTAGAATGGAGACACCTAGGGGTTCAGGTACATAATTCTTTAAAATTTGTGTCACAGGATGGTTAAGAAGGCACTTACCATACTTGACTTCATTGTTCAGTCCATTGAATATAGAAGTTGGGATGTCATGTTGAGGTTGTACAGAATTTTGGAGAGGCCTTTTCTGGAGTACTGTGATTAATTCTGGTCACTTGCTGTAGAAAGGATATTATTAAATTGGAGAGGGTTCAGAAAAGATTTACAAGGATGTTGCCAGGAACGGAAGGTTTCAGTTATAAAAACAAGCTGGGAATTTTTTCAATGGAGCATGGGATGTTAAGGGATGACCTTATACCAGTTAATAAAATCATGAGTAACACAGATAAGGTGAATAGGAAAGGTCCTTCCTGAGGTTGGGGGAGTTCAAAACTAGGGGGCATATTTTTAAGGTGAGAGGAGAAAGTTTTAAATCAGACATGAGGGGCAACTATTTTAGACAGACAGTGGTTTGTGTGTGGAATGAACTGCCAGAGGAAGTGGTGGATGCGGGTACAGTTACAACATTTAAAAGACATTTAGATAAGTTAGGAAAGGTTTGGAAGGATATTGTTTGGGAACATGCTTGGTATGGACTAGTTGGACTGAAGGGCCTGTTTCCATGTTGTATAATTCAATGACTCTATAGAACATAGAACATAGAACAATACAGCCCAGAACAGGCCCTTTGGCCCTCGATGTAGCGCCGACCTGTGAACTAATCTAAGCCCGTCCCCCTACACTATCCCATCATCATCCATATGCTTATCTAAGGACTGTTTAAATGCCCCTAATGTGACTGAGTTCACTACATTGGCAGGCAGGGTGTTCGATGCCCTTACCACTCTCTGAGTAAAGAACCTGCCTATGAATCTATGATGACCAGGAATCCACTGTCTATTGTCAGAAAAACCCTTCCAGTTCATTAATGTCTTTTAGGGAAGGAAACTGCTGTCCTTACATGGTCTGGCTTACATGTGACTCCAGATTGAGAACAGTGATTGATTCTTAACTGCATTGTGGGCAATTAGTGATGGGAAATCAATGCTGACCTAACCAGACTCATCCCCTTCCCATGGAGTAAAAAAAAATCTGTCCTTTGCAGTGGAACTCATTTGTAACCATGTGTCCCTTGGGAAGTGGCAAACACACTACTTCTTCCTCAACCAGCTGCAGGCTACTCATTCCCAATGAATTCACATGTGTATATTCCTCTTCAGCTTCATGCTGTAAATTACATGTAGTGCCTGAACAGAATATTGTGATGATGCTTCTTCATCAGGAAATTTGTATAGCTCTCACCCTTCATGGTGAAGCTGCACTGCACTGGCCTGTGTAGTATTCAGTTGTTCACTGGTTCAGTATATGAGTATATTAATCTGTTGAGTGCTCTTTCTGCTATTCATCAAACGATGGAATGGAACTGAGAAAGAGAAACTAACTTGAAAGCTAGCAATAAGCTTGACAGGAGACATCTTAAAATTATTCAATAAAACTCCCACTCAGACACAGAAACTAGCTATGCTAACTAGCTGGCTATCCCACTATCTCTGAACTAGCTATGCTGCAGTTCAGGGGATCTGAAACCTAAAAATAAAAAGTGGAGTTAGACCGAGGGAAGGAGGCTGCATGGAATGCAAACATTCACTCCCTCCACCACCGACACTCAGTAGCAGCAGCATGTACCATCTACAAGATGCACTGTGGAAATTCACCAAAGACCCTGAGACAGTGCCTTCCAAACCCACAACCACTTCCACCTAGAAATATAAGGACATCAAATATATGGGAATACGACCATTTGGAAGTTCCCCTCCAGGCCGCTCACCCTTCAGTAATGGAAATATTTTACAGTTTCTTCAGTGTTGCTGAGTCCAAACCCACACATCCCACAAGCAAATTTTTAAAAAAAGAGTCTTGGTGCAGTACTGGAAGCTCAGACTGAGGCCCTGAGAACCCATTTGTTACGGAGGCTTGCGTTCCTGTCATTATGGCTGTAGATACCTGCACTCAATGGACCATGTGGGCTCTCATTGTAGTTCAGCTACATGTATCTGAAGAAACTATTAGCATTGCTGAAGTGTTGGCCTAGGAGAATGCAAGTGACTTCATGGATCACAAACCTGTTGTCTTGCCTCTGGATAACAAAATTCATGCCCTTACCAACATCACCCTACAACTTTCTTTGCTATTGTTTTTCAGTCAACTTGTGCAGACTTCCACAAAGCAAGTGAGGATGCTGTAATCGGAAGCAGAGTTCCCAGGGCCAAATCTGCTTGAAGCTTCATTCCGCATCTCTATCTGTAGTCCCGCGCAGTGAATGTCAACAGCCTTTCACTAGTAATGCTGCAGCCACTCATGTTGTATTCCATAGGTGTTCTAGGTTAGGTAAATCCTTAAGGACATTCAATGATGGAATACACAAATGAATTGTTCGATTTTGTATGCACTTTCAGAAATTTTCTTGAATAAAGATTTTCTGGATTTTTTTTTCTTTGATGTTGACTTTTATTTCAGAATTTTGGCCAAGAGGCTGCAATGATGGTCCCTTGCAGACAAATTAAAAGGTGGGGGACTATGTGGAAACTATGATCATAGGAAGAGATCTCAAGAGAACTGTAGTCTGGGTATACATTTATGGACAGCCTACTGCAGGAAGGATGCTTCCTCCATATCTCTTATTCCACCCTCACTCTGTCTCTCCCAGTCCCCCTACATAATGTTTTTCCTGTCCACATCACATCGCCTGCAGTCCTGTTGAAGGGTCCTGACCCAAAACGTTGAATTTTTTGCCCTTCTAATGCTGCCTGACCTGCTGTGTTCCTCTAGCGCCACACTGTATTGACTCTGACTCCAGCTACTGCAGTTCTTGTCCCTCCAACAGATGGACTCTATTGCTGAAGCAGGCTTTTTCCTGACAGGCCAACTGACTCCCCAGAATTTCCTTGTCAAAGATCCTGCACTGTTTTCTTGAACGTCCAAAATGTTTGTAATGCTTCTCCAATAAAGTTCAGCACAATACTTTCACTAACTCTTCCCAGCAAAAGTAAGTCAAGAGCACTGCATCTGAAAGTGAACAAATTAATGTTGGTTATGCTGTGGGTGTGGGGGGTGCGGTCTGGTGTTGTTAGGTATATCCCTCGTGCATATGTTCAATTGTGTATAAGACAGGGTATTAAGTAGATCTTCGTGGTCCAGAATTTCACCATGTCAGCTAAATCAGAGCTGGAAATCATTTGATGTGATGATCTGTCACTCTGAACATATATATTTCTGCAACATGGACGCCATACACACGTTATGACCTGGGCAGTCAACACATGCCATGTGTGTTGTATTGGAAGTGGCTGAAGCTATTTTGGCCATAGTTTTTAATTGTGGAACTTTGGTGGCATAGGTACCAGCAATCCTCTGGAGCTCAATTTCATGATCAATAACTTTAAGTTTGTTTCATACTTACTTCTGTTGTTGGAAAATAGAGGTCCAAACGGCCTCGCTGTTGGGCATTTTTTTTTCCAAAAGTACTGATATTTTTGAATTTGAATAGTCTGTAGCTATCACATTGTCAATTGTCAAAACTATATTCCAAATAACTTCAATTGAAAGAAAGTTTCTGTAAGGCTTAGAAATACTATACAGCCCTCAAAGCGTTAACACATAAGTCTATTAATTTGTTGCTTTTCTTAGGGCACTTTCTCATTCCCCACCCTTCTGTGGAAAAGGCAGGTTCTGTTTGTGTAATCTGGCCCAACACATGGAAAGTGTGAATTTCCAGAAAATTAAAACTGCAGGTCAGAGTGAATGCACAAGGAAATGGAGGTCAGAGATTTTCATGGCTTGGAGCTTGTGACGCATTCAGATTTCATTGGCTTTCTCTTCACAGAACATTAACATTTACAGCCAAGGGACTAGAAGGTCCTTTCCTCCAGCCAATAAGTGAACTCATCTCTCTAGAGGGACATAATGTGAATGGGCCCTGATAGTTAGCCTATGCTAGTGCACATTATTTAGTGTTAACAACAGAGAGCACTCCAAAAATACTGCAGCTGATGTGTCACTTGTCAGTATCTTTATTAATCTCTGTAACAAGCCTCCAACTGTTCTGTAGTTTGAAAGCACTTTACTTTCAACGGAAGTGTAAGTCTGATTTTGATTCACGCTTCTTTTGCAGCTACATAAGGTACAAAGATTATCCTGCAACACTTTTTAAAATTTTTAAGAGTTTTTATAGAAGCATGATTTGAAACAGGATTTGTGAACTGCAAATAGCTAATAAGATCATCACATTCCATTGTTCCGTCATGACTTCAGCATTTTGAAGTGCATATTTTACAGATGCAAGTTCCAGGCCACCATCTGTATGCCAATGCTGTATTTATTTGCATCTGTGTGCAGATTCACTGCCTCAAATATATAGATGGCCTGCATGAAAATGTAGTACAATGGTGACTACTCTTCAAAAGCTATTTTGTGGGCTGCAAAATACTTTGGGACATGGATACTATGAGAGGTCTGAGAGAAATACAAGTTCTTTATCTCTGTATGCATAGGGAAGAAAGCATTTGTGAGCAGATATATCCTTACATACTTGGATTTTATACCAGCCTAACGGTTGATTCTATAGATCCAAACTAAGTGAATATTCTTAAATACAAAAGGAGTTTCCAATAACCTACAATTTACTGTAGCAAACACAACCAATAAGTATTCCTGGGCACTGTCGGTTCGGAGGAAGGGTCACTCAACTCGAGATGTTAACTCTGATTTCTCTCCATAGATGCCAGTCTCCATTAACAGATATTCTCCCTCCTAACCAGATTGTTAACCACATATTTATCAGTCCAGCTGCTCTTCTCTCTCTTTGGGCTCTATCCCCAACTATTGTTTACTCTTTACCTCCACACCTCACCCTATCTGCTGCATACAAACTGACATTTTCCTAGTTACACAATCAGCTCTGAGGAACATCACCTGACCTCAAGTGTTAACTCTGATATCTCTCCGCAGATGCTGCCAGATCTGCTCAGCTTTTCAGCAATTTCAGTTTTTGTTGATGATTTACAGCATCCGCAGTTCTTTCGGTTTTTACTCTCAGTAAGATTATTGTTTGTACAGATTGTCTGAGCCAATCCAAAGCCAAAGTTTGGCGATGTCAATGTATGCCACATAAAAGATAGTGATGATTTAAAGAGGGTTTAGGCTGTGTAACTGCAGAACAGTGGCCCACACTTTAACTTGGTGATAATTGAGTTATTATTCAAAAGGTGAGGATTCATATCATGCAAGCTTGCTACTTGCAATGATTTGATTGGCTTTCATCTGAATAATGTAATTTATCGCTATAATAGTAGCCCACAGAGACTGTTTTCTTAGATCATGTATACAATATTGTCATTATAATAGTAATTGACATTATTATTAGCATGATTCACATTATCTGTCAAATCGCTCTTTTGTCACAGCTGATGTATGGCTGTAGGAGTCCAGTTCCAAGTTCATTCACCGGTTTCTGAATTTAGCATAGTATATGATGTCAGATCATTTATGATATCCAATGCCTTTTTAAAAACTGCAGGTTCACAATGAGACTTTGTATTCCCAGCTTTGGCTGCTGACCTTCATGTTACCCAAGAAATTGGTCAGAAGTCAGGCGACACCAGGTTATAGTCCACCAGATGGTCCAACAGCTTGTGATTCCAGATAAACTTGTTGGGCTTTAACCTGGTGTCATCTGACTTCTGCCCTTGTCCACCCCAGTCCAACACTGGCACCACCACAACATGGCTATCTAGGAACAACACAACATCGTTACCACATAGCCTGCCACTACACAGCCCCTGTTGTTAGTCACTAACAGCCCCCATTAACAACTACTCACCCTCCCAGCCTGATCGTTATCAACTCCTTTGTCTGTCCAACTGTCTTTCTCTCTCTTTGGGCTCTATCCTATCATTTACTCCCTACCGTCCTACCTCCCTATTTTCTGCAAATAAACTGACGTTTTCCCAGTCACCATCAGTTCTGGGGAAGGGTCGCTGACCCGAAACGTTAACTCTATTTTCTCCTTCACAGATGCTGCCAGACCGGCTGAGCGTTTCCAGAACTTTGTTTTTGTTCGTGGTTATCTAGGAAACTAAGCTTTCAAGGTTACGATAGTTATTCATCTGTTTCAACATGGGAAACAACAGGGAGACACAGTCATCCTCAGTAATAACAGAATGGTATATGTTATGGTGGGGGTTACTTTTACACCGTGAATCTGGCTTTGCAATAATGGTATGCCCCCATTATCAGGCAACTATGTTTACAACTATGTGCCCAATTCATCAATATGATGCCTCCAAGTGTGATTGACAAGAGTTAGCCAAATTTTAATTATAACGTGCTAGTTTGTTTCTCTTTATCGACCTAATTCATTGGCCAGCAGTGATGAGAAAAAGCGAGTCAAATGGGAAGCCCCTCCTTGCCAGTACATAACATCTCATTCGGCAAGTCCTCAGCTGTATCTCTTCATGATGACACATGGAAACTGGGTCTCTCAAGGCCCCACGCTAAGCTTCAGATGGACTTGTAGGAGGTTTACCACCAGACCTGCAGTAAGTATAGGCCCATTGGCATATGGACACACCCTGGCATTCATGAACTAAAAACTCTCACCCATAGGTGAGTAGCTCCACTGCCTTGTGGATGCCTAAGGGAGCGTACACAGACAAAAAGAAAATGCTTAAACAGAATCTAAAGACACATTGATAGCTAAATGCATCATTTCTCCAGTAATTCCTGTGATCAAGCCAATGCCAAACATAGCTTTTTGCATTTCTCTGGAGTCCATTATTGAGGTTAGGGAGCTCCTGACATCAAGTCAGTCCAGAATCATCATCAATTTTGGACAGACAGACCCTGAAGAGGACACTCAGATCCTCTGTAGAGCAGTAATGCTACATGGGGACAGTAGTTACAAGGAATATGCTGAAGAACATAAATTAAGCATAAACTGGCTCAACACGCTATCTCCGCTTGTGGGCGAGGTTCACTGGTTAGTCATTGCTTACCCCAAGTCAGGCAGCCTACAGATAGAAGGATGGCGACGTGGAAACATAGAACAAGGCAGGAGGAGTGGATTATTTTGCCCTTTGAACCTGCTCTGCCATTCATTATGATAATGGCTGCTCATCCAACTCAATAGTCTATTCCTGCTTTTCCCTCATATCCTTTGATTCCTTTAGCTCCAAGTGCTATGTCCAATTGCTTCTTGAAATCATGCAATGTTTGACCTTAATCTCTTTTGTGGTAGTGAATTCCACGGATTGATTGCTGTCTGAGTGAAAAAATTTCAGTCCTAAATGTTTTATCTCATAACCGTAGATTGTGGTCTCTGGTTCTAGACTTCCCAGCCTATAGCTATCCTGTCTAGTGCATTTAAAATTTCTAGGTTTCAATGAGACCCCCCCTACCACCAAACCCCCCCCCCCCCCACCCCCATCACCATACCACCACCACCACCCTGTCAGTTTTCTTACCAGCCATGGTCATCTGCTTCACTGGTACATAGAAGTTCAGCTGTGTTGAGGGGCTCTTGGTTTTACTAGAGTAAGCACTGACGCTGATATGAGGACGACATTTCAGAAGTTGATGGAATCCATCACACATGGCAAACAAACAAACCTAAAGAAAAGACAAAAGATGCCATCATTTTGATCGACAAACTGCACATCAGGACCACATGCATGGGATTGACAACTGGTAAATAACATGTGCAAGACAGCTGCAATCAACATGGAATTTGATCGGCTGAACATGACATCGCATGCAACAAGACTAGCGAGGCTTCCCAAAAGCAGAACGTAAAATGTTGCAGTTTGATCTGACAAGGAGGACACATGAGATGAAGCAAGGTATCGGCTTTGCTGTAAGGAGCTTACCACTATTGATGATAGAACCTCTCCCAAACGGTTCAGAATGTATTCACTCCATCTGTCTCTTAGCTGAAACAAGTTCAGTTAGCTTCATGAGTATTTATGTTCTAATGTTATGCTCCACCACAGGAGCAAAAGACCAATTCTATGTAGAGGTTGACAATGCCATCAGCAGAATCTCCACCTGAGAACATCTGTACGTACTAGGGGATTTCAACACAAGAGGTGTCTTGGCATGGCATTGGCATGGAAAAGATAAATGAGAATGGATAGAGGCTACTTAGGTGTGGTACTACCATGGGTTTTATGTAGGTAACACAGTATTTCAGAACAAATCAGCCCACAAGATGTCCAAGAGGGAAACATCCAAGACCAACCAGCTGTGATCATCTCCAGATGTGACTCTACAAACAGCATTTCAACACACATAGCTACCACAGCACTGACTGTGATACAGCTTGCCTCTTGCTGTACATGAGACAGAGGATGTAACTTGTGAAGCATTTTCATTAAAATCTGAAATACCATCTTCACATCAACGTCAGTTCCTACTCTAATAAACCCAAGAGCCCCTCAACGCAGCTGAACTCTTTAGCCTTCTCACACAGAGTGAGGAAACAAAATGTAACATATTTGAGAAGTCATTTACGATAACACATTCTGAACATATGGGAAGCAAGTGCAGGAAAGTGCTGACTGGTTCAGGGTTAACATCACTGTCATGAAACCAAACAAACAGTCTGCTCTCAGTAATTATAAGACAAATATGAATGAGAAAGCTTTGAATACGCTAACAACCGCTTGAAGTAAAGCCTAACAGACCAGTAGGAAGTACACCATTAACTATTTGTTATGAGTTTTCCAGAATATCGCTTCACACAGGTAATGCGAGAGACATGAATGAAGAGATCAACAAGGCAACAGATCCACCAGCAAAGAAAATAGCTCCCTTGAAAGCCAAGGCTGGGGACGCATCACCGACTGCAATAGTCGGAGGGAAGTGGGGGACATTCTCTGAATTTGCATTGTAGGAAGAACACTGTTACAGAGCAAGCATTCAGACTGCAGAAAGCCTGCCTGTCTTGACACAGCTGGATATGGAACCCATAGTGGAGGAGCTTAGTGCAGCTATTGACTCATTTGCATCGGGCAAAGCTTTAGGGTGCAGATGCTATACCACATGAATTCATTCAGTACAAGAAACAAATACTCCTGCAACATCTGCACAAACCCCTCGGTCTCTGCGAATGCCCCAGGATATATGTAATTGAAAGATTGTGACGTCTTTAACATTATGTCTTGAAATCATTGACAAAGGTATGCCAAGTACTCAGAGAGGAGCATTAGGCTGGCAATACAACACTAATATTCTGTATAGGGGAACACCTTGAGCAGTAAATGGACAGATTCTCTCAAGCCTAAGAAGAGTTTTCTTTAAATGTCAGTATCTGGAAAATGAATGTCTTGATCCAGAATGTTGTCAAACCACCATCTGTCAGCTTTAGCAATGATCTTGAAGGTTCTTAGGAGCTTCACACATCTAGGCTCTACAATCATCAGCAACTTCATGAAGAAATTGACACACGTGCTGGAAAAGCTGCAACTGTTAGGTCCAAGTAGTGTGAGATACTGTGACCTACAATTACCTGGCTGAGAACACCAAACTGTGAGTCTACCAAGTCTCTGCATCAGCCATCATGATGTGACTGCAAAATGGACAAGATACATTCCAACAAGAGATCTGTACAATGTCAATATTGATTAACAGATTGATTTATTGTCACACATACCAAAGTATGAGAAGCTTTATTCACGAGCAGTACAGGCAGATCATAGCAAGCAAGGATGTGCCAATCAGAGGTTGAAAAAGATTTAGGCTTGTGTAATGGCATACTGTGAAATACAAACAGACAACAAATATATTCAAAAAAGTGATTTACCCCACATTTGATTCCCCAAAGTTACTTAATTAATTTCTATTAAAATTTTTATAACATTTAAAAATAACATCTACTTGCTGATTTGGCTGATAATGCCATGATATCATTGATTCTTGTGAGATGGGCACAAAGGAACTTGCCACTGTTACTGAGTCAGGAAGAATTTTACCTGTTGCTTTGGTCTCACCATGACTTCATCCCATTTTCCAGTGTCCGAGTCAGTTAGGTATCCAAATCAAATTGTTTAGCAGCATTTCTGCTCTTCATTAGTGACCCAGCATCTCAGGAAAGCCACTGCAGCACAAGTATTGGAGAAAGAGGAAGATATTCTGATGGGAATAGCTCTATCTGAACCATGCTGTGACTAGGGTCCTGGTGAATCACATAACTAGGACAGTAGATGGAGCCTTAAACTAAATGGTAGGGGAAATAGGTTCAGTTGCATGGAAAATTAGAAAATCAAATTTAAAGGAGGAGGTAGGAGTGCAAGTTACTGATCATGTTAATTGTCACCAGCAAATAAAAGCAAGGGACAGAATGTGTGACTATTATATTGCACCAAGTAATCATAAATATGTAAGGAACTTTGATATAGAACAAACTTAAAGGCATTGTATCTTAATGAATGAAGCATTTGGAATAGTTAGACAAGCTGACGGCTCAAATTGAGGGAAATGGATATGATTTATAGCCATTGCATAAATATGATTACAAGGTGATCAAAACAAGGAACTTAACATTCAGGGATATTTGTCCCTTGGGAAAGATGGTGGGACAGAAACGGTGGTGGGGTTGCATTGTTAATAAGATGAAATGATAATAGTTGTGAAAGATGATCTCGATTCGGACTAAGTGGAATCCATTTTAAGGGAGGTATAAACTAAGAAGGGAAAGAAGATATTGGTGAGAATAGTGTACAGATCCACCCTCCAAACCCCACCCGAACAGTAGCCATTCTGTACAAAAGACTATAAATCAACAAATAATAGTGAAGACAGTAGAGTAATAATTGTCAATGTCTTTAATCTTCTTGTTGATTAGGTTAATGAAATTGGAAAGGGTAGCTTTGACAATTAATTCATAAAGGTGTTTTAGGGATAGTTTCCTCAAGCCAAACTTAGAGTTGGTAATGGGCACTAAGGTAGATTTACTAAATAACTTTGGAGTAAAAAATCCCTGGAAGTTATGATCACAACATGATTTGAATTAAATATTTAATTCAAGAGTGAGAAACTTGTGTCAGAACTGTGATCAACTTATATAAAAGGGAATTACAATGGACTGTGGATAGAGTTAGCTGAAGTGGACTGGGTGGATAGATTAGCAGAATGGCAGTAAGCAAGCAGTGGCAAAAATTTAAGAAGCCAATTTATGATTAACAGCAAAAATATATTCCTTTGGGGAGGAAAGATTCTACGATAAACAAACCATGGCTAACCAAGGAAGATAAGAAAAAATGTCAGTGAGAGCCCCGAAGACTGTGAGGAGTTCAAAATCAAGCAAATGAGCAACAAAAAGGTAATGAAGAGAGAGAAAGTAAACTATGAGATTAAACAAGTGAGGAAAACAAAAACTGACCATAAGATCTTCTTTAAATATGTAAAAAGGAGGAGAGAGGGTAAACATATGTCCCTTAGGAAATGAATCTATGGAGATAGTTAAGGGGAAGAATGAAATGGCAGAGGAGTTAAATGGATATTTTGCATCAGTCTTTGCAATGGAAAAACTTCAAACATTCAATTAATCTAAAGAACATTGGGGAGGAATTAAGTATCATCATCATCAATAGAGAAGTTGTATTAGACAAATTAATGGGGCTAAAAGGAGACAAGTCTCCTGGCCTTGATGGCTTGCATTCTAAGATTGTAAAAGAGTAACTACGGAGTTTGTGCTGCATTAGTTGTAATCTTCCAAAAATCAGTGGATTCTAGAGAAGTGCCAAAGAATTGGAAAACTGATACCCTAATTCAAAAAGGTAAGGAGGCAAAAGAAAAACAGTAACTAAATGTATTGTTGGAAAAATGTTGGAATCAGCTCTTAATATGGAGGCAATAGAAGTACGTTTGGAAAATTATCACCTAATCAAGCAGATTCAGCATGGCTTCACTGAAGGAAAATCCTGTCTGACTAAAGTACCAGAATTTTTTGAGGAAGTCTTAATCAAAGTTGCTAGAGAGGAACCAGTAGATGTGTTGTATTTAGACTTCCAGAAGGCATTCAACAAGTTATCTCACAAAAGATGAGCTCATGGTGTTGGAGGTCATATATTAATATGGATACAGAATTAACTAATGAAAGGAAACAATGAGTGGGGATAAGAGGTCCTTCTTCAGGCTAGCAACCTGTAAACAGTTCCACATGGTTCCACGCTGGGACCTCAACTGTTTACAATATATATTAATGATTTGGGGGAAGGAAGTGTATGTACTGTAGCCAAATTTGCAGACAACACAAAAATAGATGGAAAGACAAATTGTGAGATGAATTCACAGAGATATTATTAGGATAAGTAAATAGGCAAACATTTGGCAAATAGAGTATAATATGGGCAACTATGAAGCTGTAAATTCCTTCACGGGATTTGGGCATTGCTTGCTGTCCAGCATTTATTGCCCATCCATAGTTGCTCTTGAGAAGTTGGTGGTTAGCTGCCTTCTTCAGCCGCTGCAGTCCACTTGCTGTACATTGACCCACAATGCCGTTAGGGAGGGAATTCCAGGAGTTTGGCTCAACCACAGTGAAGGAATGGCGTTATATTTCCAAGTCAGGATGGTGAGTGTCTTGGAAGGGAACCTGCAGGTGCTGGTGGTCCCATTTGTCTGCTGCCCTTGTCCTTCTAGATGGAAGTGGCTGTGTGTTCTGAAAGGTCCTGTCTGAGGATCTTTGGTGAACTTCCGCAGTGCATCTTTCAGAAAATACACACTGATGCTACCAAGCATCAGCAGTACAGAGAATGAATGTTTGTGGATGTGGTGCCAATCAAGCCACATGGCAAATGGAGTGTAAAGTCAGAAAATGTGAAGCTGTTCATTTTGTTTTGGAAGGGAGAACAAAAGAATAAGGGTATTATTTAAATGGCGAAAAACTTCAGAAAGCTGTGACACAAAGGGTGTTGAAACACAGAAAGGTAGCACACTGGTGCAGCAGGTAAACAGGAAGGCTCATGGAATGTTAGTACTGATTTCAAGGGGGTTGGAGTATAAGTGCAGAAATCTTACTGCGACTGTACAAGTTGCTGGTGAGGCCAGACCTGGAGTACTGTGAGCAGCTTTGGACCCCTTATTTGAGGAACGATGTTATTTCAGTGGAGGTAGTTCAGAGAAGATTAAGTAGGATAATCCCTGTTATTTTCTTATCAGTGAAAGTTAAACAGGTTGGGACTCTATTCATTGGAATTTCATAAAATAAGATGAGAAGTCATTGAAACATAATTCTTAAGAGGCTTGACATGGTAAATGCTGAGAGGATGTTTGCCCTTGTAGGAGAGTCTAGGACCAGAGCGCATAGTCTCAGAATTAAAGGGGCACTAATTTACGGCTGAAATGAGGAGGAAAGTTTCTTCTTTCAGAGTGCTGCGAGTCCTGGGAACTCTTCGTCATAGAGAGCTATGGTGACAGGGACCGTGTGTGTAATTAAGGCTGAGATTGACATGTTCTTGATCAGTGGGAGAATCAAGGAATCCAGGGAAAAGGCAAGAAAATGGGTGTGAAGAAAGTTGAATCAGCAATGAGCCTATTGATAGACAGAACGGACTTTAGGACTGAACAGCCTGCTCCTATTCCTGTTTCTCATGGTGTTTTGGGAGAGAAATGTTGCGCTGTTGCAGCATTTCCCTTCTCACTGATGCTTAAAGGAACTGGTCAACAGGCAATACGCTGATAAAAGATTTTAAGGGCCAGAAGAAGAAAACAAGCTTGAAGTCAGATGCAAATAATCTTTTATTTCAGAGGAGTGGAATTGCTGAAATAAAAAAAATGGGTAAAATGCTAGTCAGGTATCATCACTTCTTTTTTTAACTCACACCAGAGAATCACTACAGCATCTTATTTTATGAGCTTCCTTTCAATCAACAGTGCAGATAGGGAGCAGAGAGAAAGAAATCTGTCAGAATCCTAGTGCTTCCCATCCCTTTGACACCATCCATGTACAGTGGGCCAAACAAAGGATGGGCATCTATTCTTGCTAAGAGTGAAGATGAGGAAAGTTTCACTTTGCGGGAGGCTCTCCTTGCCCATTTTACTTAATTCACCACCTCCCCCCGACCGAGACCATGCACTTATTGGCAGCAATGTGGAGTAAATTCTTCCTCTGTGCCTCTTTAAGACTCAAGTCTATTTCAGTTGTTGTTACAGTCAAGTTTGCCAAACCCAAATTATTGCAATTTGCTATTTAGTAATTGATTGCTTTGTTCCTCCAGCCACAGCCAGATTCATTTAAACCAATTTTTGTAATAATGTTCATTATTGTTGATCCAGCAGATGAATTACCTCTGATTCAATTTCATGAATCACCCTTCTTATAGCATTAATACTGCTCACGGAGCAAATGAGTCTGACATATAGCTGGCACACAACTTTCCATTGCTAACACAAATGAAGTATATTAAGCATATTACAGTCTAAGATAGACAGATTTTTAATCAGTAATGGAATAAAGATTATGGAATCAGCCATGATGTAATTGATTGGCAGAGCGGACTCAATGGCCTGAACGGCCTACTTCTGCTCTGACATCTTATGTTAAATGATCTTATTTAAATTCCATTGTTGCCCACTACTTGTACACATATTTGATTCAGTTGGCAAGTAGTGCTACTAGTGATTTCATAGGGATCATTGCTTCTAAGCATGTGCAAAAGAAGCTTTCTCATAGAGACGTCAGGTCACGAATTGGGACTACATAGCTCCAGGTAAGTTCTCCTCTCTTACCATGATCTTTACAATGTTAAAGCCTGCCGTTGCTCACTTACAACAGTGTAGATCTTACATTGGTACGCCATGACAATGGCGACCAGACCCATGGGACTGGGGACGAGCAGTTGTAAAAGTCTAAAATGAAACTCAATGGTAGGATTGTATTACAGGAAAGTAACGAGGTGGTCAGACTAGTGATCCAAACCCAGCCAAAGGAAAATGGATGAAGTAAAATTCAGGTCCCAGGGCACGATGGACTTATCCAGACCTGAACCACAAGATAGGAAAGCCCACACAGTGTCTGAAACAGTACAGAAGAGGCTGAAGACAAAGTATACAATAAGCAACAGAAAGTATCAACCAGGTACAGTGAGTAAAATACTACAGAAGTGAAAAGTATGTACGGACTTGGGGAAGAAACAACTACTCAGCAAATACGCTGACGGCAAGCATTCAAAGAAACAGGGCACAGTCCTTGCATGAAGTAACTCAACTTGCAGGAACTCATGTCTGTTTTATTAAGGGTCATGAGTGCAAAGAGAGAGACCAGGGTACAATTGTAGAAACAGCATAGAAAATTAAATACAGACCACGCCAGTGTGCAGGAGTCCCAGCAACATGAGGTGCAGAGGAGCAGAGGGGATGTAGTCAGCCCATAACATGGTTTTGACTTCCCTGAAGATACGGGTACAATGAATGGATTCTGGTACACAGGTATTAAGATAAATGACACCAAAATTAGTTTCAGATTGGATACCAGAACAGACATTTTAATTACTTTGATTGTTATGCCATCGGTTGAGGCTAACAATCCTCAGCCATCTCTTGTTTAATTTTGTGAATTGGGAAGCACTAGAATCAAAGTGAAGTGTCAAATGTGTTCCACACTTTGCTACAATGGAAGCAAGATTACAGAGACCTTATATATTATTACTAAACATTATCATTCTTTATTAAGTAGAGTTGTTTACATAACTTTAAACCTTTTCTGGTGAGCAAACACCAGAGATATTGACCTCAGTACACCGTTCTCTACAGCCAATCCAGCATTAACATTACAGGAAGCCTGTGCAGAGCCTTA
The DNA here is from genome assembly GCF_030684315.1 of Stegostoma tigrinum. Classification (NCBI taxonomy): domain Eukaryota; kingdom Metazoa; phylum Chordata; class Chondrichthyes; order Orectolobiformes; family Stegostomatidae; genus Stegostoma; species Stegostoma tigrinum. The sequence continues at coordinate 37,390,872 of NC_081365.1, forward strand.
ACTTCTCTCAAAACAGTAGTTGAAAATGGAAGGAAAGATAGGTACCTAAGAAGGAAATTACCAGGTCCCAGAGGGCATTCTGACCTTAAGAATATAGTTACAGAGAAGGAATCCAACTCTCACACTGTTCATTTACTGGAGTACAAGACCTTAAACTTTCTTGTTCCTTTGCATTCAGGTGGCTTTGTTCCAATGAACCTCAGAAAGTTGTCAACGTATTTCAGAGAATGTACGAAGGAGAAGCAGGAACTGCAAATGCAGCTACAGTAAGATGCTATGCATTCTAGAGCAAGACACTGGACCACTGCTGGGAAATAAAAACAAAACCCTGTGGTAGTTCAGTTATCAATGAAAGAAAAAAATGAAGATTCAAAAATTTCTACAGCCAGTTAAGTGATCACAGAATCTAAGAGATGATGTAGGTAGTGCTGGCTGATGAGTGAAATTGAGGCTGTGGTCAAGAAAAAGGAGGCAGCATACATCAGATATAGACAGCTGGAATTGGGCGAATTGCTTCAAGGAGTATAAAGGTAGTAGGACTATACTTAAGAAGGAAATCAAGAGGGAAGAAAGGGGACATGAGGTATATTTGGCAAATAGAATTAAGAAGAATCCAAACAGACTCTATAAGTACATTAAAAATTGGCTTGAAGGTAGGAGACAGAGAGTAGTGTTAGAGGGTTGCTTTTCAGACTTGAGACCTGTGACCAGTAGTGTGCCACAAGGATTGGTGATGGGATTCATTGTTGTATGTCATTTATATAAATAATTTATATGTGAATATAGGAAGTATGGTTAATGGGTTTGTAGATGACACCAAAATTGGTGGTGTAGTGGACCTTGAAGAATATTATCTCTAAGTATTATGGGACCTTGATGGTGAAAGTCAGTTCATTTCTTGGCCCATTGGCTCAATTGATCAAGATCCCTTTGAATTTTGGAAACTTTCCTCAATGTCTACCATATCACCAATTTTGGTGTCATCCACAAACTTACTAACCATGTTTCCTATATTATCATCTAAATTGTTTACATAAATGACACACAGTGGACCCAGCACTGATCCTTGCAGAACACTCGTGATGACAGACCTCCAGTCTGAAAAACAACCTTCCACCCCCACCACACTCAGTCTCCTACGGTCAAGCCAATTTTATATCCAATTGGCAAGTTCTCCCTGAATTCCAGGTGATCTAATTTTACTAACCAGTCTGCCATATGGAACCTTGTCAATGGCCTTGCTAAAGTTAATTTAGATAACATCTACTGCTCTGCCATCATGTGTCTTCTTGGCCACATCCTCAAAAAAAACTCAATCAAGTTTGTGAGACAAGATTTTCAATGCACAAAGCTATGCTGACTATCCATAATTCCCAATCAGCTGTCACTAATCAGCCCTTGCCTTTCCAAATGCATGTAAATCCTGTCACTCAGAATCCCCTCCAACAACTTACCCGCCAGTGACATCAGTGGTCTATAGTTCCCAGGCTTCTCCTTTAGATGTAAATCAAACACTGAGGTTGTGAGATGTTGGAGAGTTTTAGTTTGATTGTTCTGTTTGGGTGTATAGAGTTTTCATTCCTATTTCTCTAAGTTTATAAAGCAGAGCTTGAGGTAGTGATGTGACTAGATGCTCAGGAAAGAAGTGAAAATTAGCGAGGGGAGGACTCCTGAAAGTAGTTGCTTTACCATGTGTACTGTCTACAGTCTGAAGCATGTCGCATATGAAGCCCCGCTAATAAGCATTGCCTTTGTCTCAGAGGACACTTCAGCTTTACCAGAACTGGGGATGCCATTTTTTTTGTTCTACCGACTTTAATGCTACTGGTGTACCTACAAGATGCTGCTTGCTTTTGTCTTGGTTCCAATTAAATACTCAACATGAGAGAAAAGTATGAGTCATTTTCAATTTTCTTTTACCAACTGGACAATATCCCATTACTCACTGCAGTTGACTGGGCAGCACAGAAGTGAGACATGGTTTAATAGAGAAAGCTGAAGCTACTTCAAGCAATGTCACTTTGCCATTGAGTTTTTCAGGTGGTAAGCCAGCATCTGAACTTTTTTTTGTTAAGTGTTAGCAGGCACTGCAACTGGAAAAGCAGCTCATCAAAATAGAAATATGTTGCTACCTAATATCCACACATACTCAATTCTATCAGTGAGCACTGGTTAATTATTTGGAGCAGGAAACAAAGTTCATTCATCCATGTCCGAGGTGTCTACTGCTCAATCACCTGAAATCAACTTAGACCTAGAATTAAACTTTGCACCATGATCAAATTGGATATATTCCCCAAGTCATTCACGAAATCAGGTTCTTATTTTTAAGCAGAGAACACTAAGTGAACTGTAACACTTTAACAGAATAACATCTGAGCTTTTATACATAAATTTTCCAAGGAAACAAGAATTATTAGACAATTTATGAACCAGAATGCAAAAAAAGAGAGCTAGGAAAATACATTATCTGAAAGAGAAGAAGTGATGCTCTAAGACCATAAGTATTATCAATTGAGAGCATCACCTGGTAAAATGCTTATTTTTAAAGTAATGGAAAATGAAGTATTAAGCAATTCAGAAAGACGTTTATCTCACCAAATATGAAAATGAAATCCTGTTGAAGAAAAGGAAAACTAGATTTATAATAAGACTTCTGTGCCAGGCACATATTCAGGAGGAACTGAGTTTGTACGCTGTACTACTATCTACAAAAATATTGTAATATTTCTGAATGATTAAATGTCTAAACATATGCAAGGAGTAAAATGGTTCATTTCTTATCAAATTGCATTTCCCGCTGAAACTGCAAGAGATCATCTCACAACTAGAGTTATATTGGCAAATTTATTCTGTGCAAATTTTAGATCAGACTAATTCAACATTATTGTTTATCTTTGAGACAATAGCCAAGACATATTAACAGTACAGCAATGCTCAATAATACTATAATTCTGTTACGTAGTGTTCTGGTTACTGTGCCCTTATGAATCTGTTGGAAATCATTTTAGCATAGTTAACCTATTTTAAATACTGTAAATGATTCAGCAGCTTTGATAAGAAGCCTCCAGAGGGGTTTTTGACATATGTGTTAACCAATACACTAGCAACAACACTTGTCTCTAGTATTTCTAGTTTCATAAAGACAAAGTCCAGTAAATCTTCATATAAAGATTTGGTCTTATCACCTTGTCGACTTATGTACTCGTTGAGGCAGCAAATTCTCTGAAAATGAATGTGAAGTGCACTTCTTGTAGGTCAAATATATCGGCAATATATCAGTGGCTACTGAAGTTTACAACATTCTATAACACGAAATTTAACAAGATGTTGACGTGCTGCTACACAAGATGATTAAACCAAAGTCCAACAATCAATATAATTATAAAAGGACTGAATATCTTTAATTCCTATTTCTGCTCTGATTCAGCCTTTGAAAATAACAGTACGATAAAACATCTGAATTATTGTATGACCATAACAGAGTTGCAGGTGCTTTACTTCAGATCAGCTCCTATGGTATTTTATTAAGTTTATCATCATTTAATCGGTGGATACACTAACATCCCTATCTTACTACAATTATAATATTATTGTGGTGCATGAGAACCTACATTTAAATGATTTAACAAAACTAAGATGTGAAACTCTCTAAGAAGCCAAAAATTCTGCACACCAACGTTGTAACTCTGTAATATATATTTTTTGCCAGTTGGGAAGTACGCAACAAGCTACATAGCCTTTATTCAAATTAATAACAGTGGGGAGTTGGGAGAACCAGCACGTCAAATGACTAACTACCAGCAACCTGAGCTCCTTTCTTCAGATAGGTAAGGTAGAGGACTACCAATGCAGATCTTGCACTTTCAATGCCATTAACAAATACATGAGAATAGAAATGTCAGATACGACTGGAAATCAGAATTTCTATTGTCTCATCAGAGTGGCTTCCTCTGTAAAGTTATCAACAATGTCAGTTTCACACTTTGTGTGCATGTCCTGCACAGTGGGTTGAGTGGGTATTTTCACTTAACTGGCACATTCAAGAATTATAGGAATGACCACAAATTATACAACTATTGCAGCGTTAGTTTTTATTTCATTGCTTTTTGTTTATAAACTGAACAGTAATATTTACAGTCAAATCAGCAAAATACTTACCTTTTTTTAAAATTCTAACTAACTCAGTGTAAAATGATGGAAACAGGGGAATCTGATTGACCTGAATGATCTGAAAACTCTAACTTCTTGATCAAGGCTATATTTGCATATGTAAGACTAGCGTCCCCATCCCACTCTCTTCTTTGAACTATTCATTTAATTATCATCACAGTACACAACATCTAGAGTCTTTATTTATTATTTATTTGCTAGACCAGTAAAGAAAGAATATTTATGCATTAGCATTCTACAATATAATAATACTGTTAATGGGCTGAAAATTTTCTGGCTGTTTATGAATCTATAATTTTGCTTCCATGTGTAAAATATTAAAATGTTGGAAAAATGAACAATGTGAGTTACCAACACCTTGGAAGAGATCTTCATGGTGATGCACAAATGACAATATTGATGTGATGGTCTTCAAATGGATAAGGTTGTTGGATGGGTGTTGCTTATGCTGAGGCCTATATCATAGTTGGAAGACTTTGAAGAAATAAGATACCTTTCTCTAGAGGCTGAAGAGGGCCATTGGAAGCATTGGTTTGAATAAATGACCAGATTATTCAAGCCAGCAAAAGCTGATTTTGGACATTTCAGATAACGAGAACTCGCAGATCCTGTGGAAATGACTTGGCACTGGAGAACAGAATTAAGCTCAAGTGAGTAATAATTAGCTGATGTCAGCTGGAGGAGCAGAAGAAAGCTTCAGGCTTCTATGGTAACCTTTTGTGAAATGACTGGGATTTTACAACACAAATGGCTGGTTGAAATTGGATTTTATTGGCTCTTCAATTTTAAGTAAACATAGTTAAAGTCATACAGCACAGAAGAGTCTCTTTGGCTTGTGTATTATGCACGAGTTACACCAGACCCACTTTCTCCAGCACCTGGCCTGTTGCCTGGAATGTTATGACACTTCAAGTGCTCATCCAAGTACTTTTTAAAGGTTATGAGTTTTCCCGTCTTGTCCACCCTCACAGGCAGTGCATTTCAGATTCACACCACCCTCTAAGTGTAAATGTTCCTCCTAAAATCCCTTCTAAACCTCTTGCCCTTCAACTTGAAACGTCACCCTGCTTCAAATAATGGAGTCAGCTGCTCATTATCCACAGTGCCTATGTCCTTCATAATCTAAATACCTCTATTGGCTCTCCCTCAGCCTTCTCTGCTCTAAAGAAAATGACCCAAGCTTATCCAATCTCTCTTCTTAGCTAAGATATTCCACCCTTGGCAACATGCTGGTGAATAACCTCCACACCCACTGCCGTAAAAGCATATGCTTCTTAGAGCATTCCAGCTTGGCTTAACCAAAATTTTGTGCTACTTCAATCTGACTTCCCTTTCTTATAATCTATCTCTTGACTGGTAAAGACAAGTGTCACATATGCTTTTTTAGCCACCTTATTAATCTACCGTGCTGTCTTCAAGGGTCAGTGGGTAAGCACCCCAAAATTTCCCTGTTCCTCTTAACTTTCTGGTGTCCTGCCATTCCATGAGTACACCCTTAACTTGTTACTCCTTCTTCTTACATTTCATTGCTATAATATATCCAGAATAGATCTCCCCTGGTATATACATTGTGTTCCTCTCATTTATCTATAATGAAGCTAATACTCTCACCTATATTTTAGTAGGCAAGTTATATGCTCAATGTAACTTCTGGTGGAACATGGTTGAGATGGTAGGAAGCAGTAGATCAAATGCCATCAAAGTTCCTGCTTTCTTGTTGGAATTATGTCTGGGAACTGAAGGAACTCCTGCAGAAATCCTAGGCTTCAGTGTTCACAAATCTTCCCATGAATCACATATTCTTCTTGTAGACTTTAATTTATTTAAATTCATTTTCCCTTTAAACTCGAAACATTGGGAGAACTGAGGGGAAGGGTATACTGGTTGGGTAAGATGAAATACGTTTGGAGGAAGTTGATGTGAAATACCCGTATTCTCACTGACCTTGAAAAATTTGGTTGAATCATCTACCAATGCTAAAATCCTGAGCAGTTTTAAGTGAGACTGAGAACAGACAATGAAAACTAGCAAAATTGTAGGGAAACAAAAGGAACTGGCAAAGAAGTTGAATGTCTGCACTTGGATCAGCATGGTGACATTTAGTAATTTGCCGATGGGCAATAAGAGTTGGCTCCTTTTACATTTCCAACAACAATTCAAATGCTTTTGATGTTTTCGTTTTATATTATACCCAGTTATACTTTTAATGGCAATGTAAACCACTTTTCCTGGGTACTGTGTGACATAAGGGGAAAAAACGATGGAATTATTTAGAATAGACATGCTAAACTGCAGAAGTGTTTAACAGCCTGCACAGAGACCACGGAGGCATTGCTCAACACTGTGTGTGTGTGTGTGTGTGTGTGTGTGTGTGTGTGTGTGTGTGTGTGTGTGTGTGTGTGTGTGTGTGTGTGTGTGTAGCCACTCAACAGAATTTAAAGGGCCTTGCACTCTGAAACAACTTGCCACACACATTTGAATTTTAAATGTGACATTTGTTATTAGACACCTTTACACGACATAGAAATAACGTGCATGAGAAAGCAAATTGTTGCACAACTGGATAACAAGATTTTCTAATACAATGGCTTTTTCTGTGAAACTATCAAGTGTTCTATGTTCAGCCATTATACATCATTCTGTACAGTGGTTAGAGTCGGACTGTATGCCTGTCTGTTGTATTCAAATAATTATATAAATGATACTAAACTGTATGTGCAACAGATGTGTTTCTATTTCTTCTTCCTGACTGTCTATCTATCCATATAATGTTGTTTAAAGAGAAAACTTTACAAAATACATTCAATTAATTCTTTATGATTATTCATATTGCATAGTAGTGAAACTCTGTATCCCTGATGAAGGCATAATTTACATTTTTGAACTCTTGACTTACTGTTTCAATAAAAAAAAGTTCAGAGTCTGTATTTACTATTTATTTACAAGGCTATTAAATCTGCAGCACTTCTGTATTAACATTCTGCAATGTAAAGTGGGAAGCTTAGACAGTAATAATGATCTTGACTGATTCCTTTTCTGACAGTTTATGCACCTTTTAACTTGCTTCATTCTGCTAACCATTGAAGCATTGGCAAATTGATCAGATTGAATATCTACCACCTTAAATATAGCTTCATTGGGTTGTTCAGATGGCAAAGACACTTGTTCATCAAAGGGTTAAAGTTGCTTGAGGGATAGGGGGAGTGGCAGTCAATATCAGGGATGGAGGATTTAGAAGAAATCAGACCCCTCTCCCCAGGCACATGCAGCTGTCTTTTCCCCTATAATTTTTCCCTGTCAGGCATTTAGACTATAATTAGCCTGAAGACCTTGGTGACACTGCACAAGTGTGAGTGTGTCTACAAGGCCTGTCACCCAGAGCCTTAAGCCTGTCTCACTGATTGACAGGTTCATATGGAGAGACCTTTATGGCTGTTGGGGGCCATTGGAAACACGAGTTTGAGTAAATATGTCCAGATGGTACAAGCCAGCTAGTGGCGAGCGCTGATGACGGACATTTCAGATAACTATAATTCGCAGATCCTGTGGAAATGACTTGGCACTGGAGAACAGAATTAGGCTCAAGTGAGAAATAATTAGCTGATGTCAGCTGGAGGATCAGAAGAAAGATTCAGGCTTCTGTGGTAACCTATCCTTGACTGGGGGTGGGGGGGGGGGGGGTGTTTAAAACAACACAAATGGCTGGCTGAAATTGGATTTCCCTGGCTCTTCAATTACTTCAAGTAAAGATTTCTGTCACAAAATATCTGTGATAGAACTCTATTGAGATATGCATACTTTAGATACAAGTCTGACTGAAATGTGCTGATGCATTACATCAAAATAATCTTTTGAATTTCAAAGGAGTAAACCTTTTAAATAATTTAATTTTCAAATCCCTTTTCCACAACATTGGACATCAGGGACAAATAAGATTTTTTTTACACTAAAAATGGCTATGCCATGAATAGCATTAAGTACGTTGGATAATGTCTATGCTCTTAACTTTATTTCTTATTTTCTAACTTATACGACAAATTACTGTAAGTTAATGTAACCCTTTTTATATGTAAGATTTGTACCTAGGTACACTGTACTTAAGATGGCACCATGAGGAGCAACATTGTAAACTTTTCACTGTACTTTTGTACTCCTGTACTTGAGTACATGTGACAATAAACCCAATTCTAATTCTAATAATCTTTGCCTGTAATTTATTAATAATGATATTAGTCTCATGTGCATTTTTGTTGATGTATTGTGCGCTCAATGTTTTTTCTGGAGGAACATGGTAGAGGTTTATGGGGCAGAGGAGAAGCAGCAGATCAGATACTGGGGACGTCTCTGCTGCATTCTTGTTGGAATTAAGTCTAGAAGCTGATGTAACTCCTGCAGAAACTGCAGGCTTCAGTGTTCACAAATTACAGTCAGAATTGCCCCATGGATCACAGAGCTTTCTTGTACGCCTTAATGTATTCCACTTTAAACCTGCAAAATTAGGATAATTGATAGGAAGTGCAAACTGATAAGATGAGACTGAATTGTGTCGAAGAAAGCCTCTGTGAGCATTATAGCTGGTCTGAACCAGTTGTTCTAATGCTGTAAATTCTATATCATTTCATATAAGGGAGACAAATTCAACAATAGAACAATATTTTAGACAAAGGCTGAAGGTATTCAATATCTATTCTTGAATAAGGATTTTCATTAACTCACCCTTTCTAGCTGATAATTGGCTTTGAAGTTGGTCATTTGTTGGTTCACTTTAGTTTTATTTGGATTCAAAAATATGTTGTCTCAAAATATGCATTGTGCTTGTACCAACTTTAGAACTCTTATTTAATCAATAGTTAACTGGTAGAAAATACTATCGGTGACACTGAAGTTAATATTTTCCAATGACATTGAAATATATCTCAAGTTTACTGAAGCAGAAGTAGGAGTGAAGGATACCTAACAATGTCAGAAGAAACTTACGGCATTAAAACGTGAAGGCCAGCATGCACATACTCCATAAATGGTGGAGAAATAGCCAAAGCTAAAATATAATGTTGTCTGTAAGTCTAGAGCATTTTGGGCAGGTAGACAATAGAATGATAATATAAGCTTGAAGAACAATACTTCATCATTGAATTCTCCAGGTTCAACACTGGTTTAAACAATTTCACATCATAAGCTCTGGCCCCATTTTCTTGAATGGCAGCTGATGGTGATTCTGCAATTTCCATCTGCAGCTAAATCAATGACTTGCGCAGTTTGCACATAATTCCTATGCTTTAACATCTATGCCACCATTTATGAAGAACAGAGAGAAGTTTTACAAATTACAAAAGAATTACTGACTGGAGAAGCCATTTGGTCGATGTGTATCTTCCCCGAAAAATCTAAAGTTTTCCCAGTTGTTCCCTGAATGAGTCTCACATTTTCACCTCCACCACAGAAGTCTATTACTCTTTGTGAGAAGAATTTATTGTTTCCAGGTCCAAAGTTTGGGCTTATTTCCTCTGGTTCTACTCCAACAACCTTAAACAATCATGTATACCTTAATAAAATGGTTTCTGAGGTGAATCCTTTGTTGACAGTAAAGTTCAAATTTCTAGAGTCTTTCACATTTCTCACCAGTGACGAGGATTAACCTAATAGCCATTCACTGCTATATCTTAAATTACTCGAATATCTCTGACTTTTCAGTTACCACAATTTTTCACAGTCTTCAGGTTACAGTTTGACCAGAAACAGGAATGTTTTCTTATCACCTTTACACAATACAAAACCAATTTATTGGACATCAGAAATAAAAACAGAAAATTCTGGAAATGCTCAGTAAATCTGGCAACTTTTGTGTAGAGAGAAACAGACTTAATGTTTCAGGTCAATGAAATTTCAACAGAACTGGAAAATGTTAGAGACATAACAGGTTTTAAATGAATGCAGGGGAGAGTAGGAAAGAATAAAAGAAAGTATCTAAAAAGGGTAAAAGGCAGGAGAAATTAATTGGCAGAAAGCTTGATAGTGCCAGGCAATAAAGATGCCAATGTGGCAAATATGGATCTAGAGAGCACTATGTATTGTCATGATAATAAAATGTGAGGCTGGATGAACACAGCAGGCCAAGCAGCATCTCAGGAGCACAAAAGCTGACGTTTCGGGCCTAGACCCTCTCTCTGATGAAGGGTCTAGGCCCGAAACGTCAGCTTTTGTGCTCCTGAGATGCTGCTTGGCCTGCTGTGTTCATCCAGCCTCACATTTTATTATCTTGGAATCTCCAGCATCTGCAGTTCCCATTATCTCTGATACTATGTATTGTCATGGTCACTTAATTTAAGAAAGTAAGTAATAAGTGAGTACCTCAGTGTTGTTGCCACAATTACTTCAAGTTTATATAAATAATTGTTTCAGAAACACAATATAGTATGACTTCCTTCTCCTCAGATTTCCAATCTGATTGTCCTTTATCTCAATTTCCCCTTAGTGTTTTTCATTAATTGTTGTACCTGTGTACTGACTTTGATTCTGTAAATGGGTAATTATTACCATCCATTGCATTAATACCTCAGTGATCTAGTTGATCCATTGTGTTAATGCATGGGTGGCCTACTTTGTGCCCCTGATAAATGTGCAAATAAACAGGTACCATGGCGATATAGCTAGTAAGAACTATAGAATACAGGGCTATGCAATACAAACGATGTAGTTAAAACTGAAGAACAATATTTTGCCAGCAGCTTGTACAGCCTTCTTCTTCATGAATCAGTGCCCTCAGGAATGAAGGCCATAATCCAGCAACCCACTAATGGAAATAATTAGGCAACATTGAGTGAGCTCTGGAACAAGCCTATCCTACAGTGTTTCCAAATATTTTCATCTGCAGCCACATGTGGTATAAATAAAATAATTGACAAGGAGGGTGAGATGCATAATAAAATTTGGCCTTGTAAGACTCTACAACTTAAAGATAAGTGCTTACTGCACAAATTGACGTGACTATCTGATGGTGTCAGCATCTCCTATTCTGTTTAATATTTTCTTGGTAACAGAAAATAACTTTATTAGTTCCCTGCTGGCTCAGTGGGTAAAATGAAGTATTGATTAGGATGGTGTCAGGTTGGATGCCTCATTTATAATAAGCTAGTAGACATTAAGCCAAGGAGACAATAAAAGAATGCAACAATTGACCTGGATGCCATTGATTAGAGAAGGGAAAAGATTGACTAGGGCTTCCAATCACTATCCAGTGGTGACTGCTGAATGAGAATTGAAGAAAATACAAACTGCAGAGCTCTTTTTATGAATAGTTTGGCAACGGTATCCATTAGCTAGGCTTCATATAATGTTGTCCATTTAATCCTACCATGTGATCTATATAACTTGGAAAAGAAAAGTGAAGAGAAAAAGTCAGATAATAATCTAAACTTCATCATCAGTTTTGAATTGCCAGAGGTTTAATATAATACCTCTTGTTCGGCAAATATTTGCGCTCCAAAAGGTGAGTATCTTCATTCCAAAATTGATAGTGAATTCCTGTTATTGCAAATATTTGGCTTTGGCAGTTACAGTTATCAAGAAACCACAGGCCCAAAGTTGGACATTCTGAATTGACCAATAGTCAGAGAAATCAGGCCTGAGAGACAATTGGCCAAACTAAACTAAACAGCAGCCAGTAAATATTGGTGACAGAACAGTGAACATAGAACATAGAACATAGAACATTACAGCACAGTACAGGCCCTTCAGCCCTCGATGTTGTGCCGACCTGTCATACTGATCTGAAGCCCATCTAACCTACACTATTCCATGTACGCCCATATGCTTATCCAATGACGACTTAAATGTACCTAAAGTTGGCGAATCTACTACCGTTGCAGGCAAAGCATTCCATTCCCTTACTACTCTGAGTAAAGAAACTACCTCTGACATCTGTCCTATAATCTTTCACCGCTCAATTTAAAGCTATGCCCCCTCGTACTCGCCGTCACCATCCTAGGAAAAAGGCTCTCCCTATCCACCCTATCTAACCCTCTGATTATTTTATATGTTTCAATTAAGTCACCTCTCAACCTTCTTCTCTCTAACGAAAACAGCCTCAAGTCCCTCAGCCTTTCCTCATAAGACCTTCCCTCCATACCAGGCAACATCCTCGTAAATCTCCTCTGCGCCCTTTCCAAAGCTTCCACATCCTTCTTATAATGCAGTGACCAGAACTGTACACAATACTCCAAGTGCAGCCGCACCAGAGTTTTGTACAGCTTCACCATAACCTCTTGGTTCCGGAACTCGATCCTTCTATTAATAAAAGCTAAAACACTGTACGCCTTCTTAACAGCCCTGTCAACCTGGGTGGCAACTTTCAAGGATCTGTGTACATGGACACCGAGGTCTCTCTGCTCAGCTACACTACTAAGAATCTTACCATTAGCCCTGCACTTTGCCTTCCGGTGACTCCTACCAAAGTGCATCACCTCACACTTGTCTGCATTAAACTCCATTTGCCACTTCTCAGCCCAGCTCTGCAGCTTATCTATGTCTCTCTGCAACCTACAGCATCCTTCTTCACTATCCACAGCTCCACCGACCTTAGTGTCGTCTGCAAATTTACTAACCCATCCTTCTATGCCCTCATCCAGGTCATTTATAAAAATGACAAACAGCAGTGGACCCAACACCGACCCTTGCAGTACACCACTAGTAACTGATATCCAGGATGAACATTTCCCATCAACTACCACCCTCTGTCTTCTTTCAGCAAGCCAATTTCCGATCCAGTGAAAGCCAAGATCAAAGAGGTTAGAAAGGTTCAAGTGAATCAGTTACAACCACTCCAAGGGTTCTGTATTGGAGAAGCATCAATCAGCTGTTCTCACAACTTGACTGCCTGGGCATTTCCTCTTTACGCCTCCTAGCATGGGAACAGTGAAGGGTGCCGGTGCGACATCATTGGATGATTTGAACACTGTTCATGACCCCTTTGGCCAAACGCCACAGAACATTGGAAACTCCATAGTTGAGGGACATAAAACCATACACACCCAGAAGACAGTCCATCAGTGAAGATTCAGCGAAGACTTGAATTCATCCAGCAGTGAACCTCTGACCACTTGGAGAGAGCGAGAGCGATTCCAAACGGTCAGCTCAAACAAATGGATAGTTGCAGGTAATATTCCTCCTTAGATGGGATAGAGCCTAATAGAGAGTAAATATTGTAGGAATTTGGGAAATGGTCACATGGTGTTTTAATAAGGAATATTTTATGAATAAAATCAACTAGAACCACAAACCAAATTCTGTGTCCTTTTGACTGCCTCACTGAGGAGAGCACTTGGATAAAAAGGGTTTTAAAGATATAAACTGGTGAAAGCATCCAAAGCACAGACAACACAATATTTTCAGTTTTAAAGTAACAGCATAACTGGACTGTGACCATGGATCAGTTTATTCCTGAGGCTTGGAAGATTCAGTATTATAATTTCCATACCACATATGTGGACTTTCTTATATGTATCATAGATAACTCAAGAAGCTTGGTGTGAGTTCATCATTGAATCCCTATAATGTGGAAGCAGGCTATTTGGCCCATCAAGTCCACACTGACCCTCTGAAGATCATCCCATCCTCTTAAACCTGTATTTACATGGCTAACCCACCTAACCTGCATGCCATGGGCAATTTAGCCTGGCCTATCCACCTAAACATTGAACTGAGAGAGGAAACTAGAGCACACCCACGCATAAACAGGGAGAATGTGCAAAGCCACCCCAGTTGCCCAAGGTAGAATCAAACCCGGATCTCAGGCACTGAGGCAGCAGTGTTAACGTCTGAGCCACTCTGCTGCGGGTAATCTCAGATAGTAATTATAACTTCACTCGATGAGATGTATTATTGTCAATTTAACGAATCAGTAACAAACGTGGTTTTAGTTCCTAATGTCAATCATCCTTTAAAATGATTCAGAAAGTAACTGGAACAAAACCAAACTGTTTATCTTATTATTGTGCTATGTGATTTTTGAGAGATAATTATCAATACACAATAACTCCATAGGGGAGATTCAAGTGAAGTGTTTTCAAGAGATCCCTTATCATCATGCCTTACAAGTCTCATGACAGTAGAATTTTCATTTGTCAAACTGATCTACAGAGATTTATACCAATGAATACCCTTAGCTCATCCATTCAATCTACTTTCAGATTTGAAATGAAAAAAGGCAATGATAAACATTTGATCACTTGCATATTTTCAGATACTTATTGGAAAGCAGAGATTTTTTTTTCCTATTGACTAATAATGTAATATCTTTACCTATGCATTGGCTTTTGTGGCTCAAAGCATCATTTTTTTTCCGAAGTCAATAAAATAGAATTAGTAAATATATGTATCAGTTAGAGAAATGCTATGTTAAGGCACAAATATGCAATGTTCCAAAGATCTCCAATTAAATGTGAAATAGAGAATAAAGAAGAAATAATCATTTTTGGATTTTGGACTATTGTGTCTCAAGGGGATTTGATAGAATCAAAGGCGGGGAAAATTGATCGTGACTATGAAAGGAATGTAATTAATGGCCCAATTGTCTTTTCTAGTTTTATAATTTTTAAACAAACTTTATGGGGGCCTAACATTTAAAGGGGCCCCATAGAAGTCTCCAATTCCACCAGTCACCATCTGTTAATCTTGGCTAACTCTACGACAAGTTCTATTTCTTTAACTCTTCAAAAAATGTTCTTCCCAAAGTCAAAGTTAAAGCCTGTTTAGCTGAGATTCTCAGCAATGGAGAACAGCGTTCCTATGATTTGAACAGTACATCACATTACTGATACAACTGGAAAATGTGACTTTGCAGAACACATAAATTAAACATATTTTTGAAGAACCACTCTGCAAGCAGGCAATGCTTTGACATGAACACAAAACAGAAAGAAATGAAGTTATTTTAACCATCGGAAGTAAGTGAAGTATTACTCCAATAAATAATTAAATATTATATAACCTATTTAATAATTAACCCTAAAGTGTCCATAGTCAACTGTTCCATGTTTGACAGTAGTGCAGATTTTCAATAAAATTCTTTTTAGAATTTTAAAACAGTTAGCAAGTTATTCAGATCATCTGGTTCATAAAGGGCATAGATAGTTCCTCCACTGTAGCTAAGATCATAGAATAACATGTATACTCAACAATCAACCAACAGGTTCACACACTGAGGCCACCTAGTGAAAAAGGTTGCATTTAGACTCTTCCTTCATGTAAGTCAGAATTTTCACAATTTCATTTGGTGTAAGATTGTCTTTTGTTGACTGAATTTTATGCAGATATGACCAGCTGAGGATAGTATGGTTTAGTATGGTATGATGTAGTTGTGATGATTGGAGTGAGGTGGATCTCATTAACTACAAGGTCCTTGATTGGGGTTGATGACATTGACCAATCATGAGGTCCTGGCTGACCAGTATAAACAGGGGATTGATACCTTTACAATGAGCATCCTCCAGGTGGTGTGTCCTGGTAATGTATTTTTCCTGCTGAGTATGTAAATGTAACTACAACATGCAATTCCTGTTAATCAATTGTGAGGTTTTGCAATCTGCTCTCAGGATCCTGCCTGTATTTTGTTTGGTCCCAATCACTGTCTGGAATATGGCCAGCTTGTTTCATGCCTACCCTCCAGCAGGAGTAGTGACCATCGTCAGAGAGTTGCTGCTCAGAAATCTGCACCTCCATAGTTGCAGGTTTGACTGACCATGGCTATGGGGGTGTGGTGATGAGAGTCAGGGATATGCTGGGTGATGGGGGGCCTGGGCTGGATGCTGTTGCAGGAATTGGTGCAAAGGTTAGTGGTAGATGTCCAGTTCATGGCCACAGTCATTCAATACCTTAAGATGGTGGTGCTCAGGTCTGACATTGTGCACCAGTTGGAGGATAGTCGGGTGTGCAGTGAGATCCTGTCTGTGTGCATACCCCTGCTTGGATGCAATTTCACATTTGTCCCAGGATCCCATACCTCCCCCAGCAGCCTGTGCCCCATAACCTCCTGAATTTCACCTTTGTATCTTTTAAAGAAGTGGAATGCTGGGCACTGTACAGATATCTGTTGCACACAGTTGAACTTTTCTCCTTCATCCACTGCCTGGACACACCTTGGCATGCCCATTTGCCACCGGGTGGTGGGCATCCCAGTGGAGGGCTTCCTCAGTGGGAGTGTCCTCTCTCTTTCTCGGGGATCTGAGGGGAGAGTGTTGCATGTATCAGTCTTATGCAGCTGCAGATTGCAGCTATTCACAGACTCCTGGCCCGACTGTTTGTTTTGTGGTGCTGCCGGTTCATGGACCATGTATATGTTGGGTGTGGGCACTTGCATACCCTTTTCGGTTATCTTAAAGATCTCCTTTTGTGTTTTTGCCTGCACTTCGGCCCCACGGTCCTGTTCTTTGGGCACCTGATGAGGAGCGGAGTGGGCAGGTCTGTGGATCTCCTTGTGGATCTCCTTGTGGGTTTGCTCCTGGGCCTGGCCAAGCTGCCCATTAATAGGCCCAGGCAGCGGGCTGTGGAGGGGGCCATTATGGCCAACTACCTGCACCTTTCTGTGGCTACCTTCATGTCCAAGTGTCCCTGAAAAAGGAGCTTGTGGTGCCCACCAATAGTCTCGATACCTTTTAGGAGAGTTGGGCACCTTGATGAGAGCCTTCTCTCCCCCACCAATTCCATTTTGATTTGATGCTTACCCTCCCTTCACTTTTTTCTATCACATAGGCTTTGCTCCTTGGGGCTCTGTTTGACACTGAGGCTTTGGTCACATGGGTGGCTTTCTCAGTGGTAGTATGTTAATAAAATTATCTGCATGCCTGATTTTTTTTTTAACTGTATCTCTCACCAGCGGATGTGCAACAAGGGCTCTGAGGAAAATAAGCACTACTGCTGTGTGGCAATAATGTAATAAGAAGGGAAAAAGCAATTTAAAAAATTTAAAAAAAAAAACAGGGATTCAGAATCTCTGAAGAAAACAAACTAAAATAATAAACAGGGGATTTAGAATCTCCTCAGTTGTGGGGACTGACTCCAAGCTGGCTGGCCACAGATGTGTACAGTGCACAAATAAATAAAGGGTGACTTGGTGACAGGATACTGCTCTCTGCAGTTATTTCTGTAGTTTATATGGATTTCAGCAAAGTCACTGTCATGGTCCTACATAGGGGACTTATCAAGAAAGCAAATACATGTGGGATACATGGTAATTTGATAAAGTGGATTCAAAATCAGCCCAGTTTTGGAGACAGAGGGTGATGATAGATGGCTGCCTTAATGTTTTAGTCCAATGGTGTATGACAGGGATCTGTGCTTTGTCCTTTATTATTCATCACTCATAGAGCTGGCATAGATAACAGTGTGTGGGTGTGGGGTTCGTAAATTTGCATCTAACAGAAAGATTGGCCAGGTGGTTAACAATGAGATTGAGTGCCTTGTGCTACAAGAAAATATAGATGGGATGGTCAATTGGGCATATAAGTAGCAGCTGGAATTGGACCCTGAAAAGTGTGAGGTGATACACTTTGGAAGAATTCAACAAAGAAGCATTCAATGAACAAGGGAGATCTGTGGAAGAAAAAGGGGCCTCGGTGTATTTGTCCATAGATCTCTGAAGGCAGAAGGGCATGTTAGTAGGGTAGTGAAAACTAAGCACATGGGACATTTGCCTTTATCAATCAAGACAGAGTCATTAAACTCGGCAGGTCAGTGATAGAGTGCACTCAAAGCCATCTATTCCACCCTGGGGGAGGACAGGGATTGTTGGAGGTCTCCATAAATCAGGCTATTTGACTATTTTCATCTTGGAGGAAGGATATAAAGGGCTGAGATCTGGAGAAAATGGCACCAGTTACATACTGGATACATTTACATGAGGAGGATTAGGAGATGTCACACGTGTCCAGTTGCTCCCTGAAACAAGCAGGTGGCAGAAACGTTCAGGGCAGCTGTGACTTTGACAGCCACTGGAATGGGATGGCCATCCAGTCATTCTGAGCATGAGCCCTGTTCCAACAGATTACACAGCCCAGGATTTCCTCACTTGGTACCTGCTTGACTTTCAGAGAGTTGAAGAAAATGAATGAAACTTTTGGATTTGGCAGTAAAATTTTTCCCCTTCACCTCTCTGCTGGGTGTTCACCTGCTATTTCTCCCTCTGGAAACTGTGCAGCAGCCAATACATGCTGCTGTCTGCAGAGCTGGCTGATTACATTATAGTTGTGGTCTCCTTGTACTTTGTCTTTGAAGAAAGGCCAAAAGAGCTCAGGTCATGTCGGTATTCAAATCAGATGCTTAAGCAGATAATCTACGGTTAAGGTCAGAAAAGGAATACCATAAGAAAGGCACGACAACAATCATGGACGATTTAAAGCTACACATAGATTGGATGCATCAGATTGGCAAAGGTAGCCTGAAAGATGAGTTCATAGAGTTTTTTCAGGACCATTTCTTTGAGCAGCTGGTTTTAGAACCAACTGAAGAGCTCAGGCTATTCTTGACCTTATAGTGGGCAATGATGCAGAATTAATTAATGACCTCATAGTAGATGAACTTCTAGTAGCAACGATCACAGCATGATTGAATTTCAGATTCAGTGGAGAAAACAGTGAGTCTAAAAGCGGTGTTTTAAAATTAAAGTCAATTACATGCTTATGAAGACAAAGCTGACTAAAGTGAACTGGGAAATTTAGCTAAAGGGCAGGAGAATGGAAATGGAATGGCTGATATTTAAGGTGTTATTTCTCACCAAGGACATATTTAGGTGAGAAAGAAAGATTTTACAAGGTGAATGCACCATTCATGGCTAAATAAGGAAATTGAAGATAGTAACCAATTGCGAAAAAGCCTACAATTCCATGAAGATCAATGGTAATTAAGAAGATTGAACGGATTTTAGAAATCAGCAAAAATGACTTTAAAGTGAGAAATTAGAGTGAGGGAAAGCTAGAAATCTTTTAAATAATAAGATCTTTTATCAATATGTGCAGAAACAAAATTATTAATTTAAATGAGCATGCATGTAATGAATCTGGGGAATTAATAATAGGAAATAATGTAATGGCAGTGGAATTGAACAAATGCATGCTGTCTGGCTTCACCGTAGAAAAAATAAATACTATCCCACATTTATCAGTAACTCAAGACGTGAAAGGGAAGGAAGAATTTAAAACAATTATAATCACCAAGGAAATGCTATTGAGAAAACTATTGGAAATAAAGGTTGTAAGTCCCCTGGGTCTGGTAAACTTTATGTCCTAGAGTCCTACAAGAAACATCTGCAGACATAATAGATGCTTCAGTTGCAAATTTACAAAATCCCCTACATTCTTAAATGGTCCCCATCAGATTGGAAAATAGTAAATGCATGGAAGGAAAGGAAAGAGAAAACTAGAAACCAGTTATCCTAACATCTGTCATAGGGAAAACGTTGGAATCTATTGTTAAGGAGGCTACAGGATGAAGCTCAAAGTATCTCACACTATCAAGCAAAGCCAACACTGATTTTTGAAAAAAGAAATCACATTTGGCTGACTTATTAGAGATTTTTGGGGAAGTTATGAGCAATATGGTTAAATGTGAACCAGAATGCGTGGTGTTCTCAGATATCCAAAAGGTTTTAGACAAGATGTCCCACCAAAGATTGTTATACAAGATATAGGCGTAGAGGATAACATATTAGCATGGATAGGTGATTGGTCAGCTAACAGGAAGCAGACAGTTTTATTGTGTGTTGCCAGTTGTTACTGCCACAGAAATCAATGTTGGGATCACACTATTTAAAATCTATATAATTATTTGAATGGATGGACTGAATACCTATTGATGTCATAAATATAGGTGGGAAAATAAGTAGGGAGCATAAAGAGCTTACAAAGGAATAAAGATTGGTTGAGTTAGCAGGCAAAAATTGGGCCGATTGAGTGTAATGTCAGAAAATGTGAATTCAACCACTTTGGTAGGCAAACTAGAAAAGCAGTAGATAATTTAGGTCAAGAGAAATTATAGAGCTCTATAGGATCAAGAGATTTAGGTTTCAATGCACATAAATCACAAAGTCTTATGTAGGTGCAGCAAATGTTGAAGAAGGCAAATGGAATGTTGTTATTTATTGAAAAGGGAATGGAATATAAAAGAAGGAAGTTGAGCTACATTTGGACAGTGCACTGATGAGACCAAATCTTGGGTTTATGGTTATTTAAACAAGATGTAATCACATTAGTAGCTGTTTGGAAAAGGTTCAGCAGGCTGACTCCAGGCAAGAACTTATGGAGAAAGTTTCCATCAGATTTAAATGAATGAAAGTGATCATATTGAAATATATATGTTCATGAGGATCCTTGATAGAGGGATTGGTAAGATGACATGTCACTTAGGAGCCAGTCTACAACTATCTATTTAAAATTACGGATAAATAGTGATGTTTTTTTTTCTCTCTGTGGGTCCTTCATCTATGAAATTAATTTCCCAAACAGCAGTGGAGACAGGATCACTAAATATTTTTCAGGCTGAGTTAGGTAAATCTTTAATTGACAAATGAGTCAAACAGTATAGGTGGTGGACAGGAAAGTGAAGTTAAGGCTGCAATCAGATTTGTCATGATCTTATCAAATGGCAAAGCAGATCAAGAGGCCAAATGGCAAACTCCTACTCTTAATTTATAGTTACATATTTATCATTTGAATGTACTCTCTCTCAAGT
The DNA here is from genome assembly GCF_030684315.1 of Stegostoma tigrinum. Taxonomy (NCBI): domain Eukaryota; kingdom Metazoa; phylum Chordata; class Chondrichthyes; order Orectolobiformes; family Stegostomatidae; genus Stegostoma; species Stegostoma tigrinum. Next base: position 37,411,761 of record NC_081365.1, read on the forward strand.
GCGTCGTAACAGTCATGATAGCACAAAATCCCCAGAGGCTCACTTGACACAATCCTTTTAAACAGTCTTGTGTGCTTTGGCATCTCTTAAACAGAAACAATGGTATTTTCCCATCCACAATCCCTCAACCTTCCTGTCTTCATTGTACTGTCCTTAATATCACTTCCACTAACCACATCGATCTACCATCATGATCACATATTAGTTCTAGGTCTCCTGCCATGTTCTGGAAAAGACCAATGCAAGCTGAAAGAATAACACCTTGTTTTCTATGTATCCACGTTACACAACATTGAGTTCAACAACTCCAGATCTTTAACTCTGACCTCCATTCTGATATTATTCTCCCTTTACCTTCCACAGCTTCCCCCTTCTGTATCACCTGATCAGGTGATAGTGTGCTTCCTTCTTGAACTGCTGCATCCCATTTTATAGGTACATCTACAATGCCATCAGGGAAAGAATTCCAGTATATTGACCAAGAAACACTGAAGGAATGGGATATATTCCCAAATCAGGATGGAGAGTAGTTTGGAGTGGAACTTACAGATGGCCGTGCTCCCATGTGTCATATATCTGATGAAGATATTCATAGCCTGGCATTTGTGTGATGCGAATATTACTTGCCACTTGATAGTCCAAATCTAGAGATTGTGCAATGGTTGTATGGGCGTATTTTAGTATTTGAGGAGTTACAAATGGTGTTTAATATCATGTTTTCTTCAGAGAACATCCCTACTCCTCATCCAATGAAAGAGGGAAGGTCATTGATAAAGCAGCTGATGAAGGTTGGACCCAGGACACTACCCTGAGGAACACCTGCAGAGATGTCCTGGAGCTGAGATGACTGAACTGCCAACAAACACAACTATCTTTCTTCAGTCTAGGTTTGACTCCAACCAGCAGACAGTTTTCCCCTAATTTTCATTGACTCCGGCTCTTTGATGCCACACAGTGTGCAATGTGGCTGTGATGTTGAGGTGAATCACTCTCACCTCCCCTCTGGACTTCAGATCTTCTATCCATATTTGAATCAAAGCTGTAATGCGGTCAGGAGCTAGGTGCTCCTTATAGAAGTCAAATTATGTTTCAGTGAGTCAGTTATTGCTGAGCAAATGTTGTTTGATAGCCCATAGTGAAACTGTTACCGTTGATCGAGGGTAGACTGATGGCCCAAAAGAGGCCTGGTTGGATCTGTCATGCTTTTTGTGTACAAGGCACATCGAGGCAATATTCCACATTGTCAGGTAGGTCCCATTGTTGTACTGGAACAGCTTAGCTAGGGTTGTGACAGGTTCTGGAGCACAAAACTTCAGTGATATTACCGGAATGTTGTCAGGTCACAGTGTATCTTTATATCACATGGAGGAATTGAATTGCCTGGAGACTGGCATCTGTGATGCCAGGGACCTCTGGGGAAGGTCAAGATGGATTTTACTTCAGCTTTTTTTTGGTTGATGTGTTGGACTCCCCAGTCATTGAGGATGGTAATATTTGTGGAGCCTCCTTTTCCAGTGAGTTGTTTAATTGTCCATGATCATTCACGACTGAATCTGACAGGACTGTAAAGCTTAGGTCTGAATCATTGGTTGAGGGACGACTTGGCTCTGTCCATCACCAGCTGATCATATTGTTTGCAATGCATGTAGCCCATGACACCTAACTTCTATGTATGCCTAATGCAATTCCTGGCATGCCCTCCTGCAATCTTCATTCAACTGTAGTTGATGCCCTGGCTTGATAGCAATGGTAAAGTTAGGCCTTAAGGTTACAAGTTGTGTTTCAGTACAATTCTGCTAATTGTCCACAGCACCTTAGGAATGCCCACTAATGACTTGCTAGAAGCTAAAACAGAAATTACTGGAAAAACCACTGGATAAGACCATAAGACATAGGAGTGGAAGTAAGGCCATTCAGCCCATCAAGTCCACTCTGCCATTTAAATCATGGCTGATGGGCATTTCAACACCACTTCCCTGCACTCTCCCCGTAGCCCTTGATTCCTTCTGAGATCAAGAATTTGTCGATCTCTGCCTTGAAGGCATCCAATGTCCCGGCCTCCACTGCTTTCTGCGGCAATGAATTCCACAAGCCCACCACTCTCTGGCTGAAGAAATGTCGTCTCATTTCAGTTTTAAATTTACCCCCTCTAATTTTAAGGCTGTGCCCACGGGCCCTAGTCTCCCCGCCTAACGGAAACAACTTCCCAGCATCCACCTCTTCTAAACCATACATTATCTTGTAAGTTTCTATTAGATCTCCCCTCAACCTTCTAAACTCTAATGAGTACAATCCCAGGATCCTTAGCCATTCATCATACGTTAAACCTACCATTCCAGGGATCATTCGTGTGAATCTCCGCTGGACACGCTCCAGGGCCAGTATGTCCTTCCTGAGGTGTGGGGCCCAAAATTGGACACATTATTCTAAATGGGGCCTAACTAGAGCCTTATAAAGCCTCAGAAGCACATCGCTGCTTTTTATATTCCAACCCTCTTGAGATAAACGACAACATTACATTCGCTTTCTTAATTACAGACTCTATCTGCAAGTTAACCTTTAGAGAATCCTGGACCAACACTCCCAGATCCCTTTGCACTTCTGATTTGTGAATTTTCTCACCATTTAGAAAATAGTCCATGCCTGTATTCTTTTTCCAAAGTGCAAAACCTCTCATTTACTCACATTGAATTTCATCAGCCATTTCCTGGACCACTCTCCTAAACTGTCTAAATCTTTCTGCAGCTTCCCCACCTCCTCAGTACTATCTGCTTGTCCACCTATCTTCATATAATTGGCAAACTTCACCAGATAAGGTTAAAGTTAATGTTTCAAGCCCAGTGACCCTTCTTCAGAAGCTAAAATTCTAAACGAAACTCCAGGTTCTGAAGAAGAGTCACTGGATCTGAAATGCTAACTTTGCTTTCATTCCAACAGATGCAGTCAGACCTGCTGTGTTTTTTCCAGCAATTTCTGATTTTGTTTCTGATTGCTAGCATCCACAGTTCTTTGGCTTCTTTGTTTTATGAGTTACTAGATTTTTTCAAAGTCTATACTCCAGACTTTCAGCAATGTGCCAAGTATGGGCAGCACGGGCATTCGTACTATGGCCCCACCATTGCTGTCTCCCTCAACAAGGGCAGATCTTTTTGCATGATTCTTTGTGAATAATTCCAGTAATATAGTGATGCAAAGTTAAGGCGGGGGGGATATGCTGCTGCAACTTCCTGATATTAAATTAGCAACATTGATAAAAGATAGTCATCTTAATGACATCACCAACCCAAGGAAACCTAACCAGATAAATAGAAAGCAGGACACAACACCAGCGCTTCGTCGGAGGCTCACTGATGATGTTACCTAGAATGGTGACGAAACGTCTGAAAACTAACCTTCCAGCTCAGCCAGCAAACTCACATCCAGAAACTCGATCTGAGCTACAAATCTTCTCAAAACTCGCAATTTACAAATAAATTGACAACTCGCATCAGTTTAGTTAAGGGTTAATGACATTTGCTCCGTTGTTCCCATGTCAACTTTTAATAGATTGTTTTAAAGGGACATTTTAAGAACGATCCTGTGTGACTACCCTGAAAATTCAAATTAACTACAATTGAACTGATTGATGTTTTGGTTGGCAGTTGGGAAGGTGAATGCAGTGTTTGCATTCATTTTGAGAGGGTTAGAATGCAACAGCAGAGATTGAGGCTGTATAAGGTTCTGGTCAGACCACATGTGAAATACTTTGAGTGGCTTTGGGCCCTGTATCTAAGGAAGGATGTACTGGCCATGGAAGGGGTCCAGAGGAGGCATTATGGCTCAGTGGTTAGCATTGTTGCTTCACAGTGCCATGGACCCGAGTTCAATTCCTTGGGTGACTGTGTTAAGCTTGCACGCTCTCCCCGTGTCTGCTTGGGTTTCCTCTGGATGGTCCGGTTTCCTCCCACTATCCAAAAATGTGCAGACCAGGTGGATTTGCCATGCTAAATTGCCCATAGTGTTCAGGGATGTGTAGATTAGGTGGATTATGGATGGATGGGTCTGGGTGGGATGCTCTGTGGGTCGGTGTGGACTTGTTGGGTTGAAGGGCCTGTTTCCACACTGTAGGGATTCTATGGGGAAAAAAGAAAGAGGTTTACAAGAATGAGCCCAGGATGATGGGTTGATCATATGAGGAACAGTTGAGGATTCTGGGTCAGTGCTCATTGGAGTTTAGAAGCATGATGGACAATCTCATTGAAGCTTACAGAATACTGAGGGGCCTAGATTGTGTGAATGTGAAGAAGATGTTTCCACCACCGGGCGAGACTAAGACCCAATGGTACAGCCTTAGAGTGCCAGATCTTAAGGTGCCAGTTAAAACAAAGATTACTGTAACACCATTATATCTAATTTAAGCTTTTCCCTCTCAAATTTATTCTATCATTTTCATTCTATGAATTCTATCCTATCACAGTCACTGTTCCTTTGGGTTTCTTCACCTTAAACTCCCTATCTGCCTCATTACACAATGCCACATCCAATCTGTCTATTCGCCAGTGGGGTCAACCACAAGCTGCTCCAAAGAAAACGTCTTATAGACCTTCCATGAATTCCTTTTCTTAGGGTGTGCTACCAACCTGATTTTCCCAGTCCATCTGCGTATTGAAGTCCCCTGTGATATTGTAATAATGCCTTCCTTACATGCCTTTTTCACCTCCTGATTTATTTTCTGTCCCACATCCTGACTACTGCTAAGAGGCCGGTACACAACACCCACCGGGGTCGTTTTTCCTTTGCAATTCCCCAACTCTACCCACACAGATTCCACACTTTTTTGCTATCACTTCTTGCTATCAATTTAGTTTCACTTCTTACCATCAAAGCAACCCCACCCCTTTGACCATCTGCCTGTTGTTTCTGAGGAAATTTCTGAGGAAGGATCACTCGACCTGAATGTTAACTCTGATTTCTCTCCATGGATGCTGCGAGACATGTTGAGCTTTTCCAACAATTTCTGTTTTTGTGCCTATCCTTTCAATAGGACAAGAATCCTTAGGTATTTAGTTCTGGGTCCTGATCCCCTTGCAACCAGGTCTCTGTGATAACCATAACATCATACCATCTCACTGTTTCCGTATTTGAGTGCTAACACTGGGCCTCTCAGACCATTCTACAGATTTAATCCTTTAAGGTATAAAGTGGCACTACTTTAACATCATAGAGGAAAGAATAAAACAATTTAACTGTTGTGGGGAAGAAAGAAATCATGCCTTTACATAACACCTTTAAAAACCTCAGAACATCTCAAATGACTTTACAGCCAAGTGTATCAGAGATAATGGGAACTGCAGATGCTGGAGATTCCAAGATAATAAAATGTGAGGCTGGATGAACACAGCAGGCCAAGCAGCATCTCAGGAGCACAAAAGCTGACGTTTCGGGCCTAGACCCTTCATCAGAGAGGGGGATGGGGGGAGGGAACTGGAATAAATAGGGAGAGAGGGGGAGGCGGACCAAAGATGGAGAGCAAAGAAGATAGGTGGAGAGGGTGTAGGTGGGGAGGTAGGGAGGGGATAGGTCAGTCCAGGGAAGACGGACAGGTCAAGGAGGTGGGATGAGGTTAGTAGGTAGCTGGGGGTGCGGCTGGGGGTGGGAGGAAGGGATGGGTGAGAGGAAGAACCGGTTAGGGAGGCAGAGACAGGTTGGACTGGTTTTGGGATGCAGTGGGTGGGGGGGAAGAGCTGGGCTGGTTGTGTGGTGCAGTGGGGGGAGGGGATGAACTGGGCTGGTTTAGGGATGCAGTGGGGGAAGGGGAGATTTTGAAACTGGTGAAGTCCACATTGATACCATATGGCTGCAGGGTTCCCAGGCGGAATATGAGTTGCTGTTCCTGCAACCTTCGGGTGGCATCATTGTGGCAGTGCAGGAGGCCCATGATGGACATGTCATCAAGAGAATGGGAGGGGGAGTGGAAATGGTTTGCGACTGGGAGGTGCAGTTGTTTGTTGCGAACTGAGCGGAGGTGTTCTGCAAAGCGGTCCCCAAGCCTCCGCTTGGTTTCCCCAATGTAGAGAAAGCCGCACCGGGTACAGTGGATGCAGTATACCACATTGGCAGATGTGCAGGTGAACCTCTGCTTAATGTGGAATGTCATCTTGGGGCCTGGGATGGGGGTGAGGGAGGAGGTGTGGGGACAAGTGTAGCATTTCCTGCGGTTGCAGGGGAACGCCCTTGAGAACGCCATTGAGAACGCCCTTGACTGCGTCTCCCGCATTTCCCGCGACACATCCCTCACACCCCGCCCCCGCCACAACCGCCCCAAGAGGATCCCCCTCGTTCTCACACACCACCCTACCAACCTCCGGATACAACGCATTATCCTCCGACACTTCCGCCATTTACAATCCGACCCCACCACCCAAGACATTTTTCCATCCCCACCCCTGTCTGCTTTCCGGAGAGACCACTCTCTCCGTGACTCCCTTGTTCGCTCCACACTGCCCTCCAACCCCACCACACCCGGCACCTTCCCCTGCAACCGCAGGAAATGCTACACTTGTCCCCACACCTCCTCCCTCACCCCCATCCCAGGCCCCAAGATGACATTCCACATTAAGCAGAGGTTCACCTGCACATCTGCCAATGTGGTATACTGCATCCACTGTACCCGGTGCGGCTTTCTCTACATTGGGGAAACCAAGCGGAGGCTTGGGGACCGCTTTGCAGAACACCTCCGCTCAGTTCGCAACAAACAACTGCACCTCCCAGTCGCAAACCATTTCCACTCCCCCTCCCATTCTCTTGATGACATGTCCATCATGGGCCTCCTGCACTGCCACAATGATGCCACCCGAAGGTTGCAGGAACAGCAACTCATATTCCGCCTGGGAACCCTGCAGCCATATGGTATCAATGTGGACTTCACCAGTTTCAAAATCTCCCCTTCCCCCACTGCATCCCTAAACCAGCCCAGTTCATCCCCTCCCCCCACTGCACCACACAACCAGCCCAGCTCTTCCCCCCCACCCACTGCATCCCAAAACCAGTCCAACCTGTCTCTGCCTCCCTAACCGGTTCTTCCTCTCACCCATCCCTTCCTCGCACCCCCAGCTACCTACTAACCTCATCCCACCTCCTTGACCTGTCCGTCTTCCCTGGACTGACCTATCCCCTCCCTACCTCCCCACCTACACCCTCTCCACCTATCTTCTTTGCTCTCCATCTTCGGTCCGCCTCCCCCTCTCTCCCTATTTATTCCAGTTCCCTCCCCCCATCCCCCTCTCTGATGAAGGGTCTAGGCCCGAAACGTCAGCTTTTGTGCTCCTGAGATGCTGCTTGGCCTGCTGTGTTCATCCAGCCTCACATTTTATTATCTTACAGCCAAGTGTAGTCAGTTTTGTCAGGAAAAATAGCACCCAAACATCAATGTGATAATGACCTGATAATCACATAAATATGGTGTTGTCTCTTCAAATATGCAAATGTAGCTTTGGTCCAAATGGGCCCATGTTATTGGCTGCCTGAACTTGGTGACTGAACAGTGTTTGTTGGCAAATCAAGGTGCAAGCAACCTGCTCTATTACACTTAAGAAGGAATCTGTATTGCAGTACAAGAGATTGCTGCTAAAAGACATTATTGCAATCCACACGGAGAAAAATGGGAGAATCGTGCCAGATAGCTCATGGCCCTATTCTTGCAGGGCCCTCTTCAAGGGGTGGTGCTATAGTACAGCACAAGGATCAGGAAATCCTCAAGGACAACCCCTCAAAATGGATTGGGAGCATGTGGCCAGGGAGGTTAATGTCCAGAATCTGACCCTGAGGACCTGACAGCAGTGCCACAAAAAGGTCCAATAGCCCCAGGTCAGAAGTCAGTGACATCTCCTGTCCACCAGAAACCCATCACAACACCTCCAAAACCACTCCTGTGAAGTGCTAGAAACTTTGCAGTTGCAGACATTGTCCTCAGTTACCTTCCCTCAAAATTACTCTCTGTGCTTTAAATAACACAAATGTTGTATTCGTCTTACATGGAATGCCTGGTCCAGAGGTTATATTTAACATTGGACCATAGCTGTCTGATGGTAATTTTTCAAGAAGCCTCTGCAATTATAATATTACTTTACATTATTCTCTGTATTACTTTTAAACACTTAAAGTTAATATTGTTTATAATTAAGACATTTTTTTAAAAAAATTCTTAAAAATTTAACATCATAGTTACTTACTAATTCTAAATGTAATTACACTTCCTTATTTATTTTAAGTGTCAACGTTAGTTGGTGATTTATGAGTATGAATGAGTGAGGTAAGTTTGCAATGGGATATGGGGTGAGGTAAATGGTTCAGGAGGTGGGGGTGAGATAAATGACCTGGGGGTTGGGGATGAGGTAAGTGAGCCAGTGGGTGAAAGTAATTGGGTTGGGGTGGGGAGGCTGAGGTAAGTGAGTTGAGGAAAGGCCTCAAGTTTGGGTTGGGGGATAGCAAGTCAGTGGAGAGTTGTGAGTTAGAGGAGATGGTTGGATTTGGAGAGGTGTCAGAAGTGAGTGAGAGAGTTGAGCCGGGGTTTGGAGGATTGCTGAGGCTTTGGGGTGTTGTCTCTTAGACATTGGGGATAATTGACGGGCTGTTTATTGTGTGGATTGAGCAGTCAGGACCAGCAGTGTCAGGTTTGGGCTTAAGGGAATGGATGGTCAGATTAGGTTGGAGTGTCAGGATGTGAGTTGTTCCCAACTGAGTGGGATGCCAGGGAGGGGTGAGACATTGTTGAGGGGAGTTAGATCCATTCAAGGAGATGTTGAGTCACTGGTATGGGTCAGGAATATTGTTACTGAAGGATGGGGGCGGTGGGGGGATTCGAGACTGGGAATCAATGTTGAGCCAGGTGTTCACTTAATAGTTACCCAAGATTTAGAGTAGATCTTAACTTCTCTAACTTTTCCTTGATAACCACAAAACTAAATAAGTTGGAACCATGCAAAGTTTACAATTTCAGTGGGTTTATTTTAATTTCTGAATGCTAGGTAATTGCCCATCAGAAATTTCAACTCCCCTGCAAACCTCCCAGAGTCAACTGCTCTGGACTTCTGCATGATCCTATTATATTACTGCCATCTGGACTCCCGTAAGAAGCTAGGAGACACTTTATTTTTCAGTGAGTTAGCAAACATGTACATTGAATGGATCTGCAATGTCCAGGCTTTAACTAAAGCTTCAAAGCAGCACCAGGCTGAGTGAGGTCACCACTGCACCAGTTCAGAGGCTCCCAATGTGCAGGTGGGCTATCCATATAAAACCCCTTCTCCTCATGGGTCCACCAAACAGGTCATGCCTTAGGTGGCTGGAGATGCAGTGAGCTCATTCAGAAGGCAACCGGCTGTCTCCAGCAGAAATACAGACCTGAACTTCACACCTACAGACACTTCAACTTTTTTTTAAAAGTTGTTCTGTGGCACCACCAGCTAAAAATTTGTCATTGTGTTCACACTTTTCATCAGCTTCTCTGTCTCCTTTGAAACCCAGATTGATAACTTGAGTAAATTGTTTCAAGATAAGTTTGGCAGTTGTGGAGTTTGTGCTGGCAGTGTCCAATCACTGCAGCCTGTCCACTCAGGGACATATGTTGAGTGTTAGAAATAGCCCACACAAACAGCAGAAAAAAATAGCTGCACTATTTTAGTCGAACGTTGGGGGGGGGAGGGGCGTGCAGTTAAGCGGCATGGTGTGGGGGCCGAGTGGCAGTTTCTGCTGTAAAGAAGTTAGGATCTACTTTCACAAACAGTGTAGAGTTGCAGTGTCGCTTCTGTTTGGAAGCTGTTCAGTCTCATGTTGACACAACTCTGTACATCCTGTCCTTCTTGTCACCTTGGTGTTGCTGCCACCTGTTATAAAACAAAACAATTTCTTTATTTTCTCAGAAACAACGATTAGTTTGGACCAGTACGTGGATTAAACAACCACCTGCTACCTTGGCAGATGGGGAAATGAGGGAATTTCAGCCCCATCCTAATACCGAGATCCCTGTACGGGGTAAAGAGGATACTGGAACTGCAGCAATGTCATTCAGATCAGATGTTGAATTGTCACAGAGATTATCCAGGCAGATTCTATATCACATGAACCAGCTCCTCATGCCCTGAGATCATAGACATACAAATGGCAAATGGATAAAATGGCCAGATTGAGAGATAAAAACACAAAAAGCTGGATCAATTGATAGATAGATAGATAACTGTTTATTATAGTCATTGATTTCACTCATATATGCAACATGTTTTCAAAACTGGAAATGAAAGACGGATGTGTGCAATGTGTGACTCCTACTTTGTAATGTGTAGCACAAAATTTTTAAATTTAGACAACAGGAGGACTTTGATCAACTTACGGATTTGGCTGAATGCTCACAGCTGGCTGATCTATAAGTCAGGCTTATACACAATACTTGTGCCTTGGTGCATGGCTTCAATATCTCTCTCAGAGACAGGAGCAGCAACATCTGCCGGAGGCCACAGATGAGAAAGTCAGCTGCAAGTGCTCCCTGGGCCATATTATAAGCTCCAGTGCTATAGGTGAAGCTTGACTTGCTGGAAAATATGCAAACAGTCATAAAGAATCCCTGAGGGCAATGGGAATATAAGTAATACTTCCTCAGTAATGCATATTAAAGCAGAATTCATGGCTGTTGGTTAATAGAGAAGGATAACAGCTCCTTGTAGAATAAAATGGTTTTAAGTTTTAAACATGCAGATACAATAAAGGGCCAATAAACTTATTTTATTAAGTGAAAAAAATGCTCCAAAGAGATACCTGATCTCAATAGATACATAACTTTGACTATATTGAGTTTAAACTTTGCCATTTCAGACAGATATAACCCAGTTGAGTTCAAATGCAAAGTTTTGATCTTTATTGTGACAGTCTGAGGGAAATGTTAAACAGATGCAAGCTGCTCACCCACAGCGAGGAGAGGACAATAATGCATCAGTCACCTGTGCTTTGTCGCTTTCTCCCTGTCCCTCTCCCTCTCTCTCTCTCTCTCGCACCTAATGAGCATTTCTTTTATTTTGATGACCAGGGATGCAGTTATATTTTGATGTCACAGTTACCAAACTATCAATGCATTCAGCCGACAAAGTGTGAATTATTGTAATGCCACCATAAAGGGATCCCTCAGTAGTTTTGTTTGTTGGAGATGCTGGACAAAGATGGCCTTATTTGACCTATTTCTCCTGTTCCTCTTGTTGGGCAAATGACCACAGCTTCACTGGACTCTCCTCAAATAATTGAGTGTTATCCAGATTTTCTGTGAAAGGTTGAAATCGGGGATTTTACTCTTTGTTTTAAATGCCAGATTGTAGTTGATAAAGTTTGCAATCAACCAGAAAGGCTCAACTTCAAGAATTGGGACTGTCATCGGTTTGTAAGCTGCTGAGTGTGTTCCAGCAGAGACAATAGGATTTCAGATGAATGCATTGGTTTTTATTTGAGGTTGTGTGACCAATGAGAGTGCTTTGTCAGTTTTCAGGTGCATTAGTGGTATTCTTTGAGGAAGATACACACCTGTTGTTTCAATATGTGCCCCTACAAGGATGTCAAATTGTCTTGGGCTCAACGTTCCAATCAATCTGATCAATGAATACCATTGATAGAGACTGCAAATAAACCTTTTGTTCATGTACCTTTTCATAAACCTTTTCATAAACTGCTAGCTGTTCCCAGAGGAATAAAGGAAAAGCAGTTTAAGGGCAAAATCTTCACAAAGAGATTTGTTAGTCTAAATGCAATAGCAAAAAGGTTGAACAACAAGTCATGAAACATTTAGCCAGACAGAATTATTGGGCTCATACCAGGTGAGCATCTTCAGATCTTGCTTGACCTATACATTAGCATTGCAATTTGAAGGGAAAGAAGGGTTATGATAGTCTATGAATAATTTCTTTCTTTTTGTCAGTTGACAATGTTAATTTAAAAAATGCAATTCCCACAATGTAGAATCTCTTGCCAAATGTTGGCTGTCTTTCATTTCAAGAATAACAAGGATGATAGGTTTCTACCATGGGCATTCATGTGACTGAACAGGCTAATTCTTAACACATAGAACTTTGATAACAGGTGATGGGAGTTCACTCGTCACCAAGAGAAAGAATTGTGGTAGATGTTAAAAAGGCAGCAATAGGAGAAAGTGGGATGAACTTGAGTGAAAAAGCACAAAAAAAATAATTTTGTAAATTGACTTAATTAGAGGTTCAGTTCATTCATAATTCATAGAACATAGAACAATACAGCGCAGAACAGACCCTTCGGCCCTTGATGTTGCGCCGACCTGTGAACTAATCTAAGCCCCTAATTCAGCATAATGAGGCCCTAGTGTGTTAATATTCCCAGGACACTAAAAATTAATGCAATGAAAGTGAAAGAAGTATCCCTCCACGTTAAAGATATTTATGCTGAAAGTCCTGTACAAGTACACCTGAGTAAAACTCTTTCTGACCTATTGCAAAGTCAAAGACGCTATCCTAAATCCAGCCTCAGGTCCTTTGCATGACCTAGGCAGGTTTGCCACATCTGCAAGGGCATGTCAACAGCGCTTTACTACTGGAAAGCAAAGCAACCCACAATCTCTAATCTGATATGTTCCTTGGGCCTTTTAGGTCAAAGAATACATAGAACAGAAAATTTTTCATTTTCCTGTAGAATCATGGAGTTGAAACTTAATTGGTAGAGGTTCAGAAGTGATACAAATGAATCAGCCACCCAATAGATATTCAGCCTGATTTTAAATGTCGTTAACATTAATGAGCTTGGTTATTTTAAGCTTAAATGGTTCAGGGTCTTGTTAAAAACCTCAATGACACACATTGAACTTTACTAATCTGGCTAGGCTCTACTGATTTCCCAGGTTTCTCTCCTTTGTTCGTTATTTTGTCATAATCATTTGCAAATGGTTTAAGTGTGAGCTACATCTTTTATTTCTCTCATCATTGCCTGCCTTTGACACACAGTTATCACATCTGTTACCTCATCATTTCTGGTCTTCTGCGGACTCACAGGTAATTACGCTTTATTTCATACTCCCTTTTCACTGCCTCTGTTCCTCCTTATAAGCTGCAACATTTCCTAGTTCTAATAAAAGGTCATTGACTTGAAAAGTTAATTCAACCTTCCCCCCCCCCTCCCCCACAGAGACTGCCTGATGTGGTGTATGTTTCCAAAGTAAAGTGGAACGCTGGTGTAACAGAGTTCCCAAAATCCCCATCCCAAACCCATTGTTCATTATACTTCAAGTAGTCCCTTGTATAGATTATATTTTGTGACTAACTGGTGTGGAAATGTGTAATTTTGGATTGTAATCTTCAGTAATAACAGTAAATGGAGTGGTACACTGCAGTTGGAGAAGGTGCTTACTGGACCCCACTGTATACATCAAAAAGCTTGAACTGAAGGGGAGAAAGAAGCAGCTGGAAAAAGTAAATAAACACCGTGGAATTTGAAATGTCATCGGGGCAGAAGCTGAGAAGGAGAGAAAAAAAACCCAGTGGAAAGGACATAAATCAATAGGATTTCTGAATCTGATGACAAACCCGATTCGTGTATGAAGAGACAGAAGTGATACTCTCTCAGTTGTCATCAAATCCCCGTGCAAACATCACAGTTGTCAGGGAGGAATCTCTGGACTCTGCTGGGGCATGTGATCAGAGGGTTCCTCTGCATCCAGGCAAGCCAAATCCAGAAGCTTGTAAATTCCACTGCAGATTTTGTCACAACCATCCCTGAGACATTCGTTGAAGGGCATTAAGTATTAAAATGGAGGTGATGGACTTCAGGGGAATCTTCAATTGAGCTGTGAACTGCATGAAAAAAAAGAGATTCATTAATCGACGAGATTAGTTCCTTGGAATGTTATTAACCATTTGAATGCTGCAATTTCTTGGAAAACAATTGCAGACATAAATAAGAAGGCTGCAAAATGCTACATATGGTTATTTATGATGATTGAGGCACAGTATCAGATTGAGGCCTGTTTTAATCATTAGTTCCTCAGTTTCCCCCATAGAGTTCTGGCTGCGACATGAGAGAGTACGATGAGTACAAGGCAGTCACTTCCCCCATATGGAGAGAGGGAGAGTCAAACCTTTGCTTGTCTGCACCTCAACAGCTGGATCAAGACTTTGCTGAGAATTGGATCAAAGGGATCAGACTACCTAACAAAAGTGACCGCTGTGTCTGGGTTACAACTGTTAGTTTTAAGGGACGAAACGCAGATTTGGTTTTCAGCGCCTTTTTTAATTTGATACACATTATTTGTTTGACTGTGCAGACCAAATCTTGCATTTGTGCATGCAAAATATTTCGCCTTGCATTTAATGCATTCTTGAGGAAATATTACTCTTCTACATTTATGCCAATCTGTTTGCTGAAAGACTACGTCATTTTTCAAAACAAAAATCCCCTAAATTATTGACTGAGCACAAAAGGAAAATATGACAAAAGATGGAAATCTGATATTAAAACTAAAAATGTTGGTAATACTCATCAGGTCTTGTAGCATATGTGGAGAGAGAAGCAGGCAGTCAATGATCTTTTATCAGAATTTCCCTAAGAAATCCTTCAGAACTTCATCAAAGTGATACATACGCATAATAAAGAAAGCAAATGGAATGTTGGCTTTTATGGCTAAAGGAATAGTATATAAAGGTAAGGAAGTATTGTTGCAACAATGCAAGGCACTGGTGAGACTGCGCCTGGAGCATTGTGCACAGTTTTGGTCCCCTTACTTGAGGGGAGGTGAAGTGACATTGGAGGCAGTTCAGAGGAGGTTCACTAGATTGATCCCATAGATGAGGGGTTTGTTGTAGGAAGAGAAGTTGAACAGTTTAGGCCTATACTCTGGAATTTAGAAGAATAATGGCAGATCAAACTAATTCCAGATGATAAAATGTAAAAATAAAATAGATTTGGAGTAGATGCTTCTTCTTGTGATGTATTCTAGGATGAGGCGTCACAGTTTTAGGATAATGGGTGGCAAATTTAAAACAAAGTTGAGGAGAAACTACTTCACCCAAAGGGTTGTGAATCTGTGGAATTTGCTACCTCAAGGTATGGTGGATGCTGGGACAGTGAGTAAATTTTAAGGAGGAGTTAGGCAGATTTTTAATTGGTAATGGGTCGAAGGCAGGAAATATGAGGTGAGGAGCAAATCAGCCCTGATCAAATGGCAGAGCAGATTTTGATGGGCCGAATGGCCTAATTCTGCCCTGATATCTTAAAAACTTATGTACGGAATTAAGTATATTCAAAACTAGGTTTCATGTAACTTTTGTTTATAACTTTAACTTTAATTTGTTTATCCTATGTATATTAGGACCTGCTTCGTCCTCACTTTTACCCGAGTTTTGTTCAATTTAACTAATTTTGACTTTATCCAGTTCAATCTGGTTAATTCACGAATTTCTTTCAATGTGACTAAACATTCTTTGTCCCTTTTTGGAAACACTAAACATTTAATGCAACAGCAGAATGATAACCATTTGATAAATTGTAATTTCTCTTATTTAGACATAGTTATTTCAAAAACAATAGATGGATTTTAAGTTGAAGCAGGCAGGATGGGAAAGGTAATGTTGATGAGTTAGTTTCCTGCCTGTCAGATCGCCTGAGTGGCCTTTTACCCCAGAAGTAGGAGAGATACTGAGTGGTGTCTGGATTCAGAAGATGGGATGTTTCTTTTCCTGCTACTAGTTTTCAGGCTGAATCTATTAAGAAGGAAGAAGGTGGGTCTGGACAGGAGAGGCAATAGTTCTGTTTTCATATGTGGATGAAGGAGCAAATAGAATGCCCTTGAACACACAGATCTCTCTTTCAGGGTCAGATGGTGTAGAATGGTAGAGTGAGGAACTGCAGAATTTACTCAAAACCATAGTTGAATTATGTAGTCAGGAGCTGGGATGCAAGATATACCAGAAAACAGAAAAGGTGAGCAAAAAAAGCCAAAGTTACGGTTATCCTGGGGATTTCAATATGCAGATGGACTGGGAAAATCAGTTTGGAGGTGGATTGCGAGAAAAGGAATTTATGGAATGCCTATGAGATGGCTTTTTGGAGCAGCTTGTGGTGGAGCCCATTAGGAAACAAACAGTACTGGATTTTGTGTTGTGCAATGAGGCAGACTTGATAAGGGATCTTAAGGTGAAGGAAGCCTTCGGAGGCGGTGACCATAAAATGATTAAATGTACACTGCAATTTGAGAGGGGGAAGATAGAATCAAAGGTAATGGCATTATAGCTGAATAAAGGTGACTACAGAGGCATGAAGGGAAGAGCTGGGCAGAATTAAGTGTGAGAGGAGCCTAGCAGGAAAGACAGTGGAACAACAGTGGTTTAAAGGACAATTCAGGAGTTACAGCAAAAATTCATCCCTAGGAAAAGAAGTGTGGTACAGGGATGATGAGTCAAGCATGGGTGGCCTGGGAAGTCAGGGATAGCATAAAAGCAAAAGAGAAAGCATATAATATGGCGAAGTGCAGTGGGAAACTAGACGATTGGGAAGCTTACAAAGACCAATAGAGGACAACAAAAAATGAAATAAGGATAGAGATGCTTAAATATGAGGGTAAGCTAGTCAGTAATATACAGGAGGACTGTAAGAGTTTCTTTAGATGCATAAACGACAAAAGAGTGGCAAAAGTGGACATTGGACTGCTGGAAAATGACCCTGGAGAGATAGCATGTGGAAACAAGGAAATGGCTGAGGAACTGAATAATTACTTTGTTTCAGTCTTCACAGTGGAAGACTTGAGTAATATCCTAGAAATTCAAGAGAGTCAAGGGGCCGAGCTGAGTATGGTGGCCATCACCAAGCAGAAAGTGCTAGAAATGTGGAATGGCCTGAAGGTGGATAAATCACCAGGACCAGATGGACTACACACCAGAGTTCTTCAGGAAATAGCTGAAGAGATAGTGGAGGCATCAGTGGTGATCTTTCCGGAATCGCTATGGTCAGGGAGAGTCCTGGAGAACCAGAAAATTGCTAACATGACACCTCTGTTTCAAAAGGGAGTAAGAAAAAAGACTGAAAATTACAGGCTGATTAGTCTAACCTTGGGTCATGGGTAAGATTTTGGAGTCAATAGTGATATGTGAGATTTATGTATGAGATTTCTGAATACCTGGAAGTGTATAGTAAAATAGGGCAAAGTCAGCAAGGTTTCATCAAGGGGAGGTCATGCCTGACAAACCTGTCAATTCTTTGAGGAAGACCAAGGAGACCCAATGGATGTTATGTACCTGGACTTCAAGAAGGCCTTTGACAAGGTGCCACACAGGAGGCTGCTGAGTAAGATAAGGGCCCATGGTGTTAGAGGCAAGGTGCTAGCATGGATAGAAGATTGGCTCCCTGGCAGAAAGCAGAGAGTGGGGAAAGAAGGTCACTTCTCAGATTGGGAGCTGGTTGCAATTGGTGTTCCCCAAGGGTCAGTTTTGCAATCACAACTTTTCACTTTAAACATTAATGATCTAGATGAAGGAACTGAGGGCAATCTAGCTAAATTTGCAGACAATACAAAGATAGGCGGAGGGACAAGTCATATTGAGGAGGTGGTGAGGCTGCAGAAAGATTTGGACAGGGGAGTAGGCAAAGAAGTAGCAGATGGAGTACAACGTGGGAAAGTGTGAGGTCATGTACTTTGGAAAGAAGAATAAAGCATGGACTATTTCGAAATGGGGAAAAAGTTCAGAAGTCTGAAGTGCAAAGAGGCTTGGGAGTTCTAGTTCAGAATTCTCTTAAGGTAGACTTGCAGGTTGAATCAGTATTTAGGAAGGCATATGCAACTTTGGCATTTATTTTGAGAGGACTTGAATATAAAAGCAGGGATGTACTTCTGAGGCTCTACGAGGCTCTGGTCAGGCCCTATTTGGAGTATTGTGTGCCGTTTCGGACCCATTTCTCAGGAAGGATGTACTGGCCCTAGAGTGGGCTCGGAGGAAGTTCACTAGAATGGTCCCCAGGAGTGAAAAGCTTAAGATATGAAGACTGTTTGTGGACTCTGTGTTTATACTCAATGGAGTTTAGAAGGATGAGGAGAAATCTAATTGTAAATTACGGAATATTGAATGGCCTGGACAGGTTGGATGTTGAGAAGATGTTTCAATTGGTAGAAGAGACGAGGACCTGAGAGCACAGCCTTAGAGTGAAAGGAAGACTTTTTAGAACGGAGGTAAGGAGAAATTTCTTCAGCCAGAGAGTGGTGAATCTATGGAATTCACTGCGACAGAAGGCCGTGAAGGCCAAGCCGTTGAGTATATTTAAGATGGAGATAGTAGGTTCTTGATTATTAAGGGGATAAAGGGTTACGGGGAGAAAATGGAGGAATGGGGTTGAGAAACGTATCAGCCATGATTGATAGGGGAGCAGGCTCAATGGGCTGAATGGCCAAATTTCTGCTCCTATGTCTTATGGCCTTCCTAACAACATAGAAACATAGAAGACAGGAGTGTGAGGAAGCCATCTGGCTTTTCGAATCTGCTCCACCATTCTTCATTATCATGGCAGATCATCCAACTCAATAACCTAATCCTGCTTTCTCCCAATAAATTTTGACCCCATTTGCCCAAGCGCTGTATCTAATCACCTCTTGAATACATTCAATGTTTTAGCATCAACTAGTCCCTGTGGTAATGAATTCCACAGGCTCACCGCTCTCTGGGTGAAGAAATGTCTCCTCATCTCCATCTTAAATTGTGTTCTCCAAATCACCATGCTGTGACCCCTGGTTCTGGACACACCCATCATCAGGAATAATGAACAATCTGCTTTCACCTGCCTCGAAAGACAAAGTGGATGTTTTGAGTGAATTAACATCCAATCAGAACCTTTGTCATAATAAGAGGCAAGTTTGCATAATTTCCCACACAGTCCAGACACCCACCCATTTTTTCTGTGCCACTTGTTTTCTGGAGCACAACAGTGTCCTGCTGAACCTTGCAAAATAAGATTAGAGATTTTGATAAAGTGGATGGGGGAGGGACTGAGTGCTTAATGGGTAAAAAACCTACTCAATTTAAACTACTTTCCATCAGACAGATTGGATTACAATCTACCTCACTGTGATTTTGCTTATTTTGGCCATTAGATGATTGCAAATGTTTTACCCTCTTAATATTATCCATAATAACAGCATGTGGTTATATTTCTTTCTAACTGTACTTTTGTGCCTGAGAGGATGCCAAAGTATCAGGTGCATATTGCCACTCCCACAATACACATGTGCTTACTATTATCTTGACAATATTTCAGCGAATGCAGGTCAAAAAGTAAACTGCAAGATTGGAGCAAGGAATTCATGGGTAGCAGAGATCATTATTTAGCTTGCATTTCAAGGTTAATGAGGGGTAGAAACTAGAAACATGCAGAAATAATAAGAAGGATATCACAAAGATAAGTAATTATGAATAAAAAGTAGTTTGAAGTTTAGCATTTTTTAAAAATTATCAAATTTGAATGCAGAATCTGCCAATGTAAAGCCCTTTTGCTGGAACAAGTGTTCTGATGTAGCAGTCTGAAGCAATCGGTGTTATTCCAATGAATTCAGATACATCTCTTAGTCAATGCACTTCTTTGTGTATCAACTGGTTAATTTGCTGATGTTTACTGGCATATATAAATTTGATCAGCAGAGGGCACGATTATAACAGCTTTAAGCTTCAGACGGCTTTAGAAAAATTAAGTGTTGGATGAATTACTCATATTTATAGCATAAACTTAAAACCTTGTAACCTGATCATATTTTAATTCTGTTGTACGGATGTGACATTTATATGTAATCCAAGAACAAGTTACCCTGCTGGAATACAAGGGCCCAGCTATTTTGTATTTTATTCCAACCTGAGCAATCTTGGCTGGGACAGTATCAAGACTGCTCTGAAAAAACCTCCTCACTGGACACGTGTTATTTTGTTCTTGCAATCATGTAACTCTGTTGAGATGTCCTTTGAAATGCATGTTTAAGTTCTCCCAGGTAAACCACAGATCCTTTAGGTCTGTGTTACAGTTTGAATTTCACCCTTCCATGGCTAGATCCACCTTCCAACCAGATTTCTGCAACCCTCAAGTTAGCGGGTATAGCTGTGTAGTCAGCTGTTAAATTATGTCTTACACTACAGTGTAGATCATGTTTTATGCTTTTCTTTGCTACAAAGTGCCACAGAACACTTCAGCTGACACATATATCGCTAAACTCACTAGGAACAGCTGCTTTAAAATTTATATCTCATTGCAAGGATTAAACTCTCATCTCCTGTTAAATTGTATTTAATAGGATATTGCAGCACATAAAAATTCAATTATAAAATATATTACGACAAGAGTACAGATAAGTTCTTAACTAACTAGTGTGCAACTCGTGATCCATGATAGATCCTCAGCCAATGTTAAATCAGCTTGGCGCACCGTAACTGGTCTCAGGTTTGTATAATTCAGTGAGTTTCCCATTACATACGCCAACTCAATGAGGACGAGGGTTAACAAGGTTACTTCAGCTGTACCTCTGCAATGCCACTTGATTGAATCTTAGAGCTGTTCTAATCCATATCCAAGTTTGAATCAGCTCCATAGTTTCAGAGTGCTATTTATTATTTATCAGTTGCATTGCTCTATCCATTTCTTCAATTTTAAGTTTGTTCAGTTTGAAGCCTGGAAGTATGATTTGGAGCAGTCTTCTAAAACATTCAACCTAAATTTTTGTTGTTATTGAGCCTGAGATACAATTGTCACCTTCAGCAACCACAGGAAGGAACATGGATTACAACAAAAGCTTTCTTTATCAGCTAATTAATAACTTATATGAGCTACTGATTGCAACTTATATTGGGGATTGTGAGGACTCTTTCTCCTTTGCTCTTTATAATTTTAAAATAAATTTTCATGGATTGTGGGCATCACCGACAATGCTCAATTACTTTTGAGAAGGTAATGGTGAGCTGGCCTCTTGAACCGCTGCAGGCCATGCACTGTAGGTAGACCCACAATACTGTTTAGGGAGTGAGTACCAGGATTTCAACCCAGTGACCATATGGCTAATGTAAGATCTAACAATACTGGTAGAAAAACATTAGAAAAACTATGTCACTATTAATTGTTGTTGAATGATAGAAATAAGACCATAAGAAATAGGAAGATGAGTAGGCCATCTGGCCTCAAGTTTGCTGTACCATTCAATATGATCATGGCTGATTTGACATTCCTCATGTCCACTTCCCTATATTGTCCCCATAACACTTGATTCCCCTACTGATCAAAAATCTATCAATCCCAGCCTTCCATGCTGAAGTAACATGATTCTTAATGTAGCCAAAGTGTACCATTAGTTTCAATCTAGTCAGCTCAATCTCATCACAACTCTCAACTCCTTCAGTTTTGTTAAACTCTCAGACTGCTGATCTGACATCCAGTACGGGATAGGTGGAAATTTCCCACCTGAGCACACTCTAAGTCAGCACTACCATGTCCCATTGCTCACAGTAGATCGCAGTTTGTAGTTGTCCAGTACAAAAGCATTAAATATAGATGTTTTAAGCTGGAACTGTATAAAACACTGGTTAAGTCACAGACAGAGTATTTGTGCAGTTCTGGAATCCAGATCTCAACCATCTCTCCACCCAGTCTTCTCTGTTCTGAGGAACACCTTCTCGGTTATTCAATCTCTCTTCATAACGAAAACTGTCCAGTCCAGAGGCAACATCCTGGTAAATCTCCTCTGCACCTTCTCTAGCATAATCGAGTTTTGTCTCACATGTAGCACCCAGCGCAGCATAGTTCTCTTATGGACAAGGAGAACTGCCCCTTCCCCCTGTCTTTGCTCTTCTCCTCAGAAGTCTCCTCCTATTCCCCCAATTCCTCAGCATCAATTACATCACCTCATTACCAGCTCTAATTGTGCAGAGTATGGCAAGTTAGGATGACATGGCATACTCTGTCCAGGCTTTATTGGATGTTGCCCCCTCAAAGGATCAATCCAAAACGGGAATCCATATCTTCAGCAGTCCTTTCGTCTGCTCGACCACAGCCCTGATCAAAGCCTGGGCAACACTGTATCTGCTCTTTGCATCCATCAGGGGCTTGCACAATTGTGTCATGAACCAAGGTCGCACTGGATAGCACTTGTTTCTCAGTAACCAGCCTTGTAAAGGACCTAGATCCTCAAGCACTTCAGGAACATGAAAGGGCTCAAGGATGAAGGAGTCATGGCAGCTGCCAGGGAACTGGACACATACCTCCTGGAAGTTGTAACAGTCATCAGCAATTACCTCAATATTAAAGGAATTGAACCTCTTCCTGTTGATGCTACATGTGTACAATCAATGGCATGCTCCCTGGCAAAACATAGCTGTATTCCCAAATCCTATAGTTCAGTCTGCAGCACTGACCTTGTGACAGGGAAATGAAGTGAATTGATGTGGCCTTGTACAGATTGTATTTGTTGAGAAAATATGGAGGAGTGGGACTGACACAGGATTGATGGGCCAAATGGCTTCTTTATTTTGCAATCTATAAAATTGGGCCCTTAATGGTATTCAAAACATTAATAAGGAAAGACAAACCAATGTTAATCAACTTTTGCTTGGAGGAGTAATAAATTCCTATTGTAATTTCCAAGCAGATACATTACATATAAAAAAACAACCTCTGCTTAGTTTCTACACAGGTGGAGTCTTACACTAGGCCTGAGGCTCCAATATTCAGCCAGAGGAGTAGCACAATATGGCAGATTGGGGTAAGTAGAAGTCCTCCTAAATGAACAACAAGATATTACCATTTTCTCTCTGTTTCCAACTTGGGCACTTGGTCAAATTAACAGGGTGAGGAGCCTAGAAATATTGGGCAAGCAAGTGGGCAAGATTATCAATTATAGTAATAGGCAGAGATGCTGCAATCAATAGAAAAGACAGTGAAGGTTTCTTTGAAGGGTTGGAGGGATTACTCCTGCTATTTTTGACCCAATGAGTAGTGCTACAAAAGGTGCTTATTTTTCCTTATTAGGCAGCATATGCTTCCTTTACATTACCGGAGCCTGATTTAAAAATATTGTTCAGGCATTTCATCTGCTGAGGGCAAGAGGTGGGATACTTGCGTTGCCACAGAAATACACCTGCAAATAAAGGCATGTGCGTGGTGAGTTTACAGATCACAGATCACAGCAACCCTAGAGTGTAGAAACAAGCCATTCAGCCCAACAAGCCCACACCACCCCTCTGAAGAGCATCCCACCCAGACCCATTCCCTTACATTTCCCATGTCCAATCCACTTAACCTAAACATCCCTGGGCACAATGGGCAATTTAACATGGCAAATCCACCTATCCTGCACATCTTTGGACTTTGGGAGGAAACCGGAGCACCCAAAGGAAATCCACGCAGACAGAGGGAGAATGTGCAAACTCTGCACAGACAGTCACCAGAGGGTGGAATCGAATCCAGGTCCCTACCGCTGCGAAACAGCAGTGCCAATTTTAGGGCAGATAGCCAAGCAGTTGAATGCAAGGAAGAAATGGAGAAGCAGAGATTTAGGGGACAGATTCCACTTCTTAGAGTTCAGGTAGCTGAAAATATGGTTCCTAATGGAGAAGTGATCTATGTGATTAAAATCGGGGATCCTCAAGAAGCCCAAAGGTAGGGGAACCCAGATATTTTATTGCCTTGCAGTGCTAACCAGGCAGAAATAGGGATGGATAAGGTAAAGGAGAGAAATAACAAATCAGGATGACGGTTTTAAAACCAACCATGAGATGAATGGGATTCGGTGCACACTAGGATATGTAGATCATCATTCTGGACTGCCTCAATTTTAAAACATAAAATGTGTGATGCCAGCTAAGAGGCTACTGAATAACATAATCTCTCGCAGCAAAGGCATGGTTGAGGCTTTTAGCATCAGAGGAGATAGGATGTATGTTAAAAGCCGAGTCTCAGAGATGGTGCCTTTATTTGATCAAAGGGAACTTGCTATCCATTTTCAAAAATGTAAATTTTCCATTAACCGTCCTCAGTCATCTTTGGGGCAGTGGATTGGAGAAAGTGAAGATAACATCAAGACTCTCATCTGTAAAGCTTTTATTATAAAAAGAAGATGCACATCCCATCCTGAAATCTTTGTAACAGATGAGAGTATTTAGAATTAGCTTGAAATGGTTGATTTCAGATCACATCAGACGTCCAGTTCGTATTGCCTGTTGTCCTAGGGGGAAACAACAGTTGGCTCTTGTTAATGACTGCAATGAGTAATTACCAAGAAAAGGGTTGTTGATTCCTTAGTGCATGTAGGCTTAAGATGGGATCAATTTAGTGTGAAGGCTTGTTTTTAATTTTTTGTACCATTGTTCCATCCATAAATTGCCTCCCATGAGACATAATTTTTGGAGGATTTGTTTCTCTCTTTATGCACACAACATCATGCTCTTTATTATTCTCATCCCTTCAGCTACATATTTCAGCAAATCTCATGCTGTGCAATGGAACTTATCTGATCATGCAATATGGGAGGTCAAAAGTAACTTATTTCACTGCCATTCAGAGAAAATGCCATATTTTCCCAAATGCCGAGATATCATTTTGTGTCATAACTGATAAGAAATTTGTTATATTTTTATTAACTTTTTAAACAATACTTTCTAATCCCTTGATAGGGTCTTTTCTTTTCCATTAACTTGTGTGAATTGATGGTCACAATAATTCTTGAAAAGTGAAACTGTACTTAGCTCATGACTTTACAACTCATGTACAGTTCATTCTAATTATGCTGACTATCATTTATTCAAGGAGTTATACAAGATACACAGCACGGAAACTGACCATTCAGTTCATCCAGTCCATGCCAGTGTTAATGTAAGTCTATAAGTACTCAGACTACATCCCTGCTTCCTAGCCAAAGTGAAAGGCTTTTGCTGGCAGGAATTCTTTGATAATGTGCTTCCATTAGCCTAGAGGTAATTCTTTTGCTGTGAAATGTATTTCAACTGCTTATAAATTTTGTACATCTGGTTGACTATTTCCATTTGTCAAACTTTGGATTAGACTGTGTGGTATTTATGCAGCTTTAGTATGATCCATTAAATGGAGATGATGGTGTACTGTTGTCATGGCTTGAATGAAGGTACCAAATGTATGTTAGCTGAATTTACCAAAGAAACAAGGATAGATAAGACAAGTTGTCACGTGATAGTTGGGGAATGGCAATGGAATTTCGACAGGTTAACTGAGTTGGCAAAAAAAAAGCACATGAAGAATAATGTGGAAAACTGTGAACTTGTCTGTCAGTAAGTGTAGATAATAATTCTATGAAGTGGCTGGAGAGTGATTATAGAACTCAGTGATATAGGGGGATCTGGATGCAGCATCAACACATTTGCTGCTACAAGGAATGCACACGTTGTAGGTGTAACATTGATATAGTACCGTGGCATTCAGCAACATGTCCACCTCCATGACTGATCCTTGCAGTCAACCATGACAAGATTCCATTTATCTTGTAATATAGGCCTACATGCTATTTACCTTCCTCACTGCTTGCTGCAGCTTCATTTTAACTTCCAATATGGTGTGTACAAATACGCCTACTCTCTTTATATATCAACATTTACAAGTGTCATGCTGTTAAAAAGTCTTCTGCTTTTCTATTTTTTTGAATCAATGTGGCTAACCCACAGAACTCCACGTGATATTCCACCTGTCGTCGTGTGATGACTGTGCACTTAGCCTGTCTATAGCCCTTTGCTTTCTCCTAAGCTACACAACCACTCCTCACAAAACAACACCTTTATTACAGGGATCAACTTACTGAACCTTCTGTGGACTGCCTCAAATGCCAATAGATCTTTTCTTCGATAAGGGTCTCAATTATTTACAGTATCCCAACTGTGGTTTGCAGTTAGACACACATCAGGTATTGTCTGAATGCGCCATGCCATTAATCTTTCCAGATCGTTTTAGGCTATGACACATTTTCCTGTGTTGTACCCAAGAGTGTGGCATCACACAGCTGCTGGTTACCTCTTCAGCAATTTCCAAGTGCACCTCTGAGAGCCCATTGCTGCAGTTTCTTGCTCTGGTCAAATACCTGGACAATGCATCCAGTTTCATCCTGGCAGAATCCCATTAAACATGTCACGGGGAATATATTGCCGTGCATCATTAACATGTGCCCCTTACCCACACATCCCTGCAGCACCTCCTCCTCTCATATCTTCTCTCTCTCTCTCTCCCTCTCTCTCCCTCTCTCTCCCTCTCTCTCCCTCTCTCTCCCTCTCTCTCCCTCTCTCTCCCTCTCTCTCCCTCTCTCTCCCTCTCTCTCCCTCTCTCTCCCTCTCTCTCCCTCTCTCTCCCTCTCTCTCCCTCTCTCTCCCTCTCTCTCCCTCTCTCTCCCTCTCTCTCTCTCTCTCTCTCTCTCTCTCTCTCTCTCTCTCTCTCTCTCTCACTCTCAAACTGGATGGGAAACTTGGCGATCAAATACAATTGTAGTGATAGTGTTAAATAGTTGCTGACAAGCACGTTGCTGAAACATATCAAAAAGTTAAAATTCAGTTTTTTGTATGTAGTACTGGGATGTATTGGCTGGTTTACAACATAAAATTTCTGAGCTTTGGAAGTTCCACCAAAATGAGTTGGTGTGCTCTGCCGTGAGTAGATAAATCAAAGACATTTGCTTGATTCTGCTCAGATGTCAATGATGACTGGAATTCAGACTCATGACCTTCTGGTGACAGTCCAGAAGACCCTCTACCCCACCCCCAACTCTAGTGATGCAAATGACAGGGTTGTTTCTTGAAGTATGTAACATGCTAAGAATGAAATTTGGATTTTAAACTTCAGAAGGTTGCATGTTCTTCCCAGCTTTTTCAACATGCACTTGTTTACAGATGTATTGTACCTGAAGTGATTATGTATTATTGTTTAGGACTGAAAATTTGTAAAAGAGAGTTTTGCAACAGTAACATGCAATTAAGTATTCCGTTGTTACCAGTGGTTATCGAATAAGGTTTTATAAAATAAACTTTTGGCAAATAATAGCTATGTAAAATTATTTGGTTAAACATAGGTATATAATATAGTTGATAATCATTTATAGCTTTTAATTCTAAAGGGATCAGAGAATATGGGGAAAAAGCAGGAACAGGATACTAAATTGGATGATGACATTGAATGGTGCAGCAAACTTGAAAGGTTCAATTGGCTACTTCTGCTCTTACTTTCTACATTTCTGTCTTTCTATGAAAAACATGAACTAAATGACATGGAGGGCAGTGCATTTCTCAACATCATCTTTGGCAAGCAACTTTAAGGAAAGCTCAGCCCATAGTAATAATGTACTGCTGGTGAGCTAAATGAATTGTCACCTCCAAGAGCTGAGCACGAGAACAGAGTATTGCGCCCCAGAACAAAAACAGCCATGGTATCTAAACCCAGGATAGGGTTTTGAATGGGATATTATCAGAGAGCCTAGGGAGATAGACAATGTGAGTGAATGAAAGAGTTTGGAAACTCCTACAAGGGAGCGAGAAGAGAGGTAATATCTTGGTGGAGGAGGGATGACTCAAAAACACACAGAGCTGCCACATCTCCCCCAAATGAAGACATTCCCCCATGTTTCATGTTTCTTTTCAAGCAGAGCTTAGGAAAAAGATCTTCTCCCTCTTTCTCATCCGTGCAAACCATTTGTGTTATGGCATGGGCAATGTTATTTTCGCATCAATTATCACCATACCAACAAGGAACAGGAATTGATCAGCCAGCCCTTTGGATCTGCTCTGATGTTTAATAAGGTAATTGCTGATTTGATTATAATCACAGATCAATATTTCCACCTACCCTGATAACCTTTTGACCTCTCTTCCACCTTTGCTTACAGAGAATCCATTTATCTCTGCCCTAAAAATATTCAAAGACTCTGTTTCCATCACCTTTTCAAGGACACTCTCAGCTGTCCATGAGAAAAGTTGCTTCATCTCTATTTTAAATGGGTAACCCTTTATTTTTAAATATTGACACCCTAAATCTAGATTGTAATAAGGGAAGAGGTATTCGCTCCACACTTATTGTGGCAGGATGCTTCAGGATTGACAATGCCTTGGTAACAAGCTCAATTACATTTATTGATATTTTTAACCAACCTGTATCTGTGTAATATTACACACCCCTGGAGCAGTTGGGACTTAAACCTAGGTCTTAAGACCCAAAAGTAACTAATGCTGCACCACAAAAAACATTTATTAACAGTGCCAGATAAATCCGTGACCCTGAGATTACGAATGTCAGACGACAACAACAAAATCAGAAGTTGCTGGAAAAACTGATTTAGGTACATTTGGAAAGGGCAAGGGTTGATTAGGGATCGAGTCTATGGCTTTGTGCATGGGAAATCATGTGTCACTAACTGGACCCAAAACATTGCTTTCTTTCCAAAGACATTGCAAGACCTGCTGAGTTTTTCCAGCAATTTCTGATTTTCAGCATCTGCACTTCTTTGATTTGTTATTAAGCATATCATGCTATTCCCAGCACTAGTTTCATTCATATACCGCTTATTACGTGGTGAATTGTTAATACACAAGACTGTTAATTCTTTATTAAAAAACGTTGACTGGGTTGATGTTGGGGACTGGGTCGGGTGTGGATAGGAAGGCAGTGCATTATGTACCTTTCAGATTTTACATGCCCACCTACATACCTGGGGTTGAGAGTGGGGCTGGTAGTTGTGGATTGCGGGGAGTGTAAAATTCAGTCCCACCCGAACATATTTACACAAAACCTAGAAGCTAAGTCTACAACATAATATGACCTTCTGAGTAGGTTCAATGATTAAAGAAAAAATTAAGTTCCATGGTTGATAACTTCTGGTAGGCAAACACTTAGGAAGAGGTATTTTGGCATCATCAGTATATTTTTTCATATTTCTAGTTAGTAATCTGATGGAACAGCTCGCTATCCTTCGTAGAAACCTTCAATTTTCAAACCACTGAAATCAATGGAACAGAAATTGGGCCAATTTTTTAACAAGCATCTGATGTGTTCCACTAGATTACCTTGAGTTAAAGACGGCAACAAAAAAAATTCCCTTTAAATAATAAATCTTTATGTGGTTCAGCATGAAATTTTGTTTGATTTTTATGTCTGTGAAGTGCATTGAGACATTTCACCATGTTAGAAGCTCTATATAAATGCAATTTTGTTGTTGCCATAGAGCTCTGCTATCAATTACGCTACATTTGTTTACTCTTTGAAATTTAAATCCCCTGACCTAGCCTCTCATGTTCACAGCAAAACAGCCTTCTTAGTACCTAACTTTGTTAAGGTGTTACTGCTGAGAAATATATTAGTAGAACTTTCTCACAATGACAAAATCATTTGAAAAATTTGACAGAAAATCCCTCCCCAATTTGCCTCTCCCAGTAGCCCTGCTGGGGTTGGAACGTGGGCAGCTGTGACATGGGAAATCGGTGAAGTTGTGATTTCAGCTCTGGGGAAATCCTGAGTCAAAGTAAAGCAATGTGTGATTTGTGCCTGCCTAACGTGGGCTGACTCCCCGTAGTTCCTGAGGTTAGACTAATTTAAATAATCAGGACAAGTTCCAGGTTCCTGGACTACCAATTATTGGAAGCTGGCCAGTTGAAATGGGGAGTGGGAAGTCAGTTTCACTGAAAGATTCAATAGCCTGGAGCAACCTCAATCAATGTGGGAATGTTGCACCAAAATTACTAGCAAAATGATTTCTGATCGGTCTTTAAGAGAGCAGGGAGCCCTCGGGGATCTTGGATGGAGCTGTCAAAATCCTGCTGAATGACGGCTGGCTGAGGGGGAACGTTTTGTTTTGCAAGGACCAATACATACTTTCAAGGAATGCTCCTTAAAGAGTGCAGGAGATAATGAGCAAAACCGTCAATCAAAAGCAATACAATCACACATGGCATCTCAATGCCAGAAATGACCTTATCAATTCATTCAAATTAACAGAAACAAGTTAAGAAGACGTTGTTCCAGGCAGACCTGCCATTTGCAGTGACCTCTCATTATATTATTAATGTGTCTGATTGCCAACAGCCAATACATAGGTTAGTACTGTACTGTCAGCTTCAACCTGGTAGTATTCTTTCATGCTCAATCTTATACGCAAGCGTCATACCACAAACTTCACATAGAATTAATTGTTCAATGCGCACACATGCATTAAAGACTTCATGGTGACCTCTGGCGATAGCTATGCATTTGTTTTTGCAATCAAGCACCAGTTATTTTCTTTCAAGAATATGGATCCCAATTCCAAAAAAATCCAAGATTCTGTAAAGGTTAGTCCTCCTTAGAACTGGTCTCCTAATCTCAGGAATCTGAAACCTTTCCTCCAAAACCATCTGTGAGCATTTGCTTCCCTTGTTTTTCTATTCCTACACTCCTATATAGGTGAGAGGAAGAACAGGTTAGGGAGGTGGGAATGAGCTGGGCTGGTTTTGGGATGCAGTGGGGGAAGGGGAGATTTTGAAGCTTGTGAAGTCCATATTGATACCATTGGGCTGCAGGGTTCCCAAGCGGAATATGAGGTGCTGTTCCTGCAACCTTCGGGTAGCATCGTTGTGGCACTGCAGGAGGCTCAGGATGGACGTGTTGTCGAAGGAATGGGAGGGGGAGTTAAAATGGTTCGTGACTGGGAGGTGCAGTTGTTTATTGCGAACCAAGCATAAGTGTTCTGCAAAGCGGTCCCTAAGCCTCGGCTTGGTTTCCCCGATGGAGAGAATGCCACAACCGGTACAGTGGATGCAGTATACCACATTGGCAGATGTGCAGGTGAACATCTGCTTGATGTGCAAAGTCTTCTTGGGGCCTGGGAAGGGGGTGAGGGAGGAGGTATGGTGGCAGGTGTAGCACTTC
Organism: Stegostoma tigrinum; assembly: GCF_030684315.1. Taxonomy (NCBI): domain Eukaryota; kingdom Metazoa; phylum Chordata; class Chondrichthyes; order Orectolobiformes; family Stegostomatidae; genus Stegostoma; species Stegostoma tigrinum. The sequence goes on from NC_081365.1 coordinate 37,442,646, forward strand.
CTGCGGTTGCAGGGGAAAGTGCCGGGTGTGGTGGGGTTAGAGGGGAGTGTGGAGCGGACAAGGGAGTCGTGGAGAGAGTCGTCCCTCCGGGAAAGCGGACAAGGGTGGAGATGGAAAAATGTCTTTGGTGGTGGGGTCGGATTGTAGATTGCGCAAGTGTCGGAGGATGATGCGTTGGATCCGGAGGTTGGTAGGGTGGTGCATGAGGACGAGGGGGATTCTCTTTTGGTGGTTATTGTGGGGGCGGGGTGTGAGGGATGAGGCGCGGGAAATGCGGGAGACACGGTCGAGGGCGTTCTCGGCCACTGCGGGTTGGAAGTTGCGGTCCTTGAAGAACAAGGACATCTGGGATGTACGGGAGTGGAATGCCTCATCCTGGGAGCAGGTGTGGTGGAAGCGAAGGAATTGGGAATAGGGGATGGCATTTCTTGCAGGAAGATGGGTGGGAGGAAGTGTATTCTAGGTAGCTGTAGGAGTCGTTGGGCTTGAAATGGACATCGGTTTCTGGGTGGTTGCCTGAGATGGAGACAGAGAGGCCCAGGAAGGTGAGGGATGTGCTGGAGATGGTCCAAGTGAACTTGAGGTTGGGGTGGAAGGTGTTGGTGAAGTGGATGAACTGTTCGAGCTCTTCTGGGGAGCAAGAGGCGGCGCCAATGCAGTCATCGATGTAACGGAGGAAGAGGTGGGGTTTGGTGACAGTGTAGGTATGAAAGAGGGACTGTTCCATGTAAACTACAAAGAGGCAGGCATAGCTTGGGCCCATGCGGGTACCCATGGCCACCCCCTTTGTCTGTGGGAAGTGGTAACCCTCCCTCCCTCCACTGCGTCAGAAAACGGGCACAGCTCGTCCCCACCTCCCATACCTGTTCTTCCTCTCACTTATCCGCACCTCCATTTCCTACCTTCTCACCTCATTCCGCCCCCTTCACCTGTCCGTCCTCCCCGGACTGACCTATCCCCTCCCTACCTCCCCACCTACACTCACCTCTACAGGCCCCATCCCCGCCCCTTTAACTTGTCTGTCTCCTCTCCACCTACCATCTCCTCTATCCATCTTTGATCCGCGTCCCCCTCTCTCCCTATTTATTTCAGAAAACTCTCCCTGCCCCCCCTTTTTTGATGAAGGGTCTAGGCCCAAAACATCAGCTTTTGTGCTCCTAAGATGTTGCTTGGCCTGCTGTGTTCATCCAGTTCCACACTTTGTTAGCAGAGATGTGGTTATTGCTGCTTATCTAGGAATCTAGGGGCAAAAACAAAGGACAAATCTTATGCTGCTCCTGGGTCCTGGGAGCAAGTGAAGCAGGCGAACATAATTCAGGAGGAGGCTAAAAATCAGATTCTCAATGGGAGATTAAAATTTGTGTTTTGGTTCGTGGAACTTCAAAGGCAAGTTGAGTTTCCAGATGGCAAGGGTGGAGAAATATATTTGTGTTGAGTTGCATGTCACATATGTTCACTCTTCTAATTATGTTTTGAATTATTTTTAATCTATCTCATAATCACAGAATCTGTACAGTATGCAAACAGGCCAGCTGGCCCAACAAGTCCACACTGCCCCTCCAAAGAGCATCCCACCCAGACCCATTCCCCTACCCCTGTATTTCCCACGTCTAACCCACCTAACCTAAACATCCCTGGGCACTATGGGCAATTTAGCACGGCCAATCCACCTAGCTTGCATATCTTTGGACTGTGGGAGGAAACTGGAGCACTCGGAGTAAACCCACGCAGACACAGGGAGAATGTACAAACTCCACACACGTAGTTGCCTGAGGTTGGAATCAAACCTGGGTCCTTGGCACTATGAGGCAACAGTGCAACGCAACTGAGCCACCGTGCTGCCATATCTGATGTGAAACACCTTCAGGGCAGATTGAACCCAGACCTTCTGGCCTAGAGGTAGGGACACTACCACCACATCACAAGAACCCAACATGGTAAAGAAAAAAACCTGTCTTCTGTTTCATGATTTTATTGAGTGCGGCAGAGAAAATTCCTATTTTCCTGGGGTCTGGAGTGAGTACCAGCTGATTTGTCCTTTCTGGGGAGTGTCCATTTATGATTGAAATCCGATTGTTTGACATAATTCCTAAGTGACCGGTATCCCATCAAGTCACATACATAGCATTTGACACTGGTCTGGCTTCCTCAGAGCCAACCTGAGAGAGAACAGAATCTTTGAAACTCCTGTTTATACCCGCGTTTGATTCCAGCCTCGTGCGACTGTCTGTGTGGAGTTTGCGTATCTGCGTGGGTTTCCTCCGGGTGCTCCGGATTCCTCTCACAGTCCAAAGATATTCAGGCTGGGTGGATCAGCCATGCTAAATTGCCCGTAGTGTTCAGGGGTGTGTGAGTTATAGGGGAATGATTCTAGGTAGGATGCTTCAAGGGGCAGCGTGGACTTGTTGGGCTGAAGGGCATGTTTCCACACTGTAGGGAATTTAATCTAATCTAATCTGTCAGCCAGGGCTCTGTGATTGGACCAGAATGCTACCCCCCCCCCCCTCCAAATCAGGGAACTCATATTTGCGGTCCATCTGGCTGACCTCACTGCACTCGGTTAAATCAGTGCAGTGGTAGCCCAAGTTGCATTGGGCACAGAGTGTGAATGTGGAAAGAAGGTTGGGTTGTAATTGGCACTGGTGAAAGAGGCTGCTAAAGGGTGAAAATCTGTCTGGAGAAGGGAGGCAGACTGACCAGGGAAGGGTGGAAAGGCCAGAATATTTAGCTGGAGGCATCCACTCCAAGTTCCTGAGTGATTCTCCTGCCTTGTAGAGCATGAATGCCTGTCTAGGACACCATTCAAAATAGAATCAGGAATCACACAAAGTAACAGTAGGGTCATGGACATCCTTCCTGCCCCATCACAAGATTGGTGATTCTCCCTACACATGCGCACGTGCTGAGCTCACAATGATGTAACTGCACAAGAAAAGCTGACTTGTCCCTGAGCAGAAGAGACACCTCTTCCAATTTTATGAAAATCTGTTCCTAACCTGCCTATATCTTCATGCAGTATCTTCCATTCTGGAAGAGGCAAATGATACACACAGATGTTTGTCAATGTTTGCTGATGAATGGCAAGTCAAATTCAATAGCAAAAAAAGGGATTGGAGATGAAATGTAAAAGCTAGGAATATAAAGTCAATAGCTATGGGCTACAGAACACAGCATAAAGAGGGCTCTGGAGAAGGGTCTAGACCCGAAACATCAGTTTTCCTGCTTCTCTGCTGCTTGGCCTGCTGTGTCCATCCAGTTCTACACCTTGTTATCTTATAAAGAGGGACATGCCTGATTACACATCAAAATCAAAAGCATTTTATATGACAACAGAAAGTCAAATCTTATCTGATTTTGGGAAGTATAACAAAAAGGATGAATCCCAGGAAGTGTCATCATAGAATCCCTATAGTGTGGTAACAGACCATTCAGCCCAACAAGCTTGCTGAAGAGTATCCCACGCAGACTCACTCTCACATCCCTACATTTCCCATGGCTAATCCACCTAATTTACATATCCCTGAATACTATGGGCAATTTAGCATTATCAATCCACCCAGTCTGCACATTTTTAGACTGCGGCAGGAAACCAGAGCACCCAGACAGTTGCCTGAGCCTAGAATTGAACCGAGGTCCCTGGCTCTGGGAGACTGCTGTGCTGACCACTGAGCCACCGTGCCACAAGTAGTAGTTCTTCACATTCAATACAATCAGATATTTTCTAACTTTATTATTTCTAACTCTTTAACTTTGTAACTGACTTATCTTGTTGACCTCTTGTTACAACTCTGTGGATGATTGAAATCCAAGTATTACTTTTTAGATAATCGCAACGCTTTATAGCCTTGAAGATGTTCACCAGACTACACGAGGCAGTCAGTTTGCTGCCAATCTTTGTACATTGCTGCGCAGTGATTATGGCCGCCATAAAGTAACATGAGAACACAATGCGTATTTCATCAACACTTGCCCTAAATTTAATTATTTTTCTTGCTTAAAACTCGAACACCATTGACATTTATTCACATAATTAGTGATATTGAATAAATATCTTATTTAACATTAGCTGCCAAATGTTTACCACTTTGACTTGTTAACGTCAACCCACATTAGCTAAAGACTCATGTACCAGACATTAATCCTCAGTTGCACTATAAATACACCAGGCATCCATTGAAAAGGCATAAATATCTGCTGTCAGTTTCTACTTTAATATTTTCAAAGACAACCTATCTGACTTGTTGTGTTGAGATGGTGTATTTTTGTTTCTGGTAGGACAATGACCTTGGTGTTGCAAAAGTGAGCTGCATAGCGTCAGCAGATGCCTGTTGTAGAGTCCCTTCATCCTGTGTCATTTACATGAGTCCAGGCATAAGAACAGCTGAGCACAGTCAGAATACATTCCACCAGCTGCTCAATAATTACTCGAATCGCAATTTGTTGCTGCGGTTTTAAAAAGTTAAATCTCAAGACTTAGAGGAGGTCAAGGTTAAAGCACATTTCGCAAACACTAAGCCTCTTTGAAAAAAAGCTGAGATGGTTTTGTATATTTTCTGTTTTCCCACATTGATATCTAATGCTGTGCCTGTGTACATATGGTAGCCATATTCGATTTTACAGCTTACATATAATGATATACTCACGTATATTGTTCATTCCTACCTCGCTGTTTCCTTTCTTCCACTTGCTTCATAAATTACATCTCCAAAGTTACACAGCCATGCAGGAGCACTGCGAAATGTGAGGGAATTACTTTCTTACATCTTTGGAAACCTTTTGGTTTTGGTTATCTTGCAGACAATAATGGGTATGTAGAAAAATGATAAAATTAAAATATGACATACACAGGAAAACTCAACATAAAGAATACAGTTAGTCCTCAAATAATGTGGAAGTTACATTCCCGAAAGAGAGAGAGAGAAATATGGAATAATCAGAAGGTAATAGTACACCACATGTGAAATAACTGGTGAAAGGTTGTTTACACAATAGTAAAGAATGAATTCCAGTGTAATGAATATAAAGGTGCAGATTTCACATATGACAGGAAATTCACAGGTTATATTCTGAGACTTTGTGTCTGGTTACGGTATATCTGACATAGAATCACAGAGTCATACGGCATAGAAACAAACTCTTTAGTCCAAAGAATCCAAGGCGGCCGTATTCCCAAAGTAAACTAGTCCTACCTGCCTGTCCCTGGCCCATATCCCTCCAAAACTTTCCTATCACTTACCTAGCACAGAAGGAGACCATTTGGCCCATTATACCTGCAACAGCTCTCTGAAGGAGCATTATGACTTAGTACCAAAATCATGTCTTTTCACATTATCCCTGCACATTGTTTCTATTGAAATAATCATCCAATTTCCTCTTGAACACATTGATTGAATCTGTCTCCACTACACTTTCAGGCAACATATTCCAAAAGTGAACCACTTACTACGTGCAAGTACTTTTTTCAAAATTATATTTGTTTCTTTTGCACGTCACTTCAAATCTGTGCCCTCTCCTTCTCAATCCACTAACAAGGGGGAGCCATTTCTCCATATCTACTTTGTCTAGCCCCTTCAAGGTTCTGTAAACCTGTGTCAAATATCCTTTTAACATTTACCATTTGAAGGAAAACAAACTCAACTTTCTCCAATCTATTTTTCATAACTGAAGTATCTCTTTCTTGGAAATGTTCTTTGTAAACTTCTCCAGTGCATTCGCACCATTCCTGAAGAGTGGTATCCAGTGCTGCCCACAATACTCCAGCCAAGGCCTAATTAGGTCTTTTACAAGTTCAACATTACATTCTCTCTCTTGCACTCTATATGCCTACTAAAATGACTCTTATTAAAAATAAACCCAGATCCCTCTGCTCATGCATCATCTTTACAATGGTGCTGCTAATTTGATAAAATCTCTGTGTACTTTCTGCCAAAATGAATCACTTCACGCTTTTTGCACATTGAAATTCATGTGACACCCATCTGTCCATTCCACCAACTGGTCTGTGTCCTTTTGAAGTTCTACACCATCAACCGCACAGATTACAATGCTTCCAAATATTTTATCATCCACCTGCTTTGAAATTGTACCCTGCACACCAAGATTGAGATCATTAATATAAATTAGGAGGAGCAGGATTCCCAATTGCAAAACCTGGGTAGCTCTACTTGGAAACTCCCTCTAGTATGAAAAATATCCACTAACCATTACTCTTTGTTTCCTATTAGAACATACCATCCCAGAGTCATGTCTATGTCTACAGAAACACCTGCCAGTTCCCCAAACCAATAAATCCCCTATTGCTACTGTTCTTCCCTCATATTCTCTTCTTCCCCTTTATAGCTGAGCAATTCAGTTTGACAGATTTGTTTCTGACTGTCCTCTGCAGAGCAAATGTCCTCACTATTATTCAGAATGGTGATCTGTTCAATCAGCAGGACCCATGTACTACTTCCTGGCTCTTTTGGTCTGCTTGACAGTTAAGTTCCTAGTTTGTAGTGAGACCATCTCTTTAAATTACTATCCATATTGTTTATAGCTTCGCAGTTATGCCAACATGAGACAGTCTTCTCTTCAGCTTTGAAAACCTGGAGCTCAGGTTTCTATAGCTGGCAGCACTTCCTTGTTCACTTGTACCTTCCATGATCTCCCACATATTACCACATACACGTTCCACATGTCTGAGTTGTCCTTTCTTGTCTTAATTTTACTACACTTTGATTTAATTATATTACTGTGTACTTTGTTTTACTAGCCCTGAGCTAATTTTGCCTCTCTACTCAGCCTTAAATTCAAGTAGCTACTTCTTTAAGGAAAATTTAAGCTTTCTAATTTGCAGCTGTCTAAAGACGATCCCTAATAGTAGTTTGTCACCAGCCAATGAATTTATGGTGTTCCCGAGATGCTTTTCTTCAGGTTTTGTTCTTCAAACCAGGCGTTTCAGAACTGAAACAAAAGGATTTGAGCCCAGCTCTTCCTTTATGTCCTGACTGTGTCTGCTGTGCACCCTTTAAATGAATTCCCTCTCTGCCCTTCTCCCATTCGCTGTGTTTTTAATTCCACACTGTCTCCTATATTACAGGTCTCTTTTTTTTTTCAAAATGCAACAGTCAAGAAGGCACAACAATGCCTCTTCTTCTTCAGGTAGCACAGGGAATTTGACATGACCATAAGGTCCCTCACCAACTTCTACAGATGCACCATTGAAAGCATACTGTCTGGGGGCATAATGGACTGGTATGGCAACTCTCTGCCCAGGACCGTAACAAAATAGAGGAGGTAGTGTGCACAGCCCAGATCATCTCAGAAGCCAACCTTCCATCCATGGATAATGGGAACTGCAGATGCTGGAGAATCCAAGATAACTAAGTGTGGAGCTGGACAAAAACAGCAGGCCAAGCAGCATCTTAGGAGCACAAAAGCTGACGTTTCGGGCCTAGCCCCTTCTGATGAAGGATCTAGGCCCGAAACATCAGCTTTTGTGCTCCTAAGATGCTGCTTGGTCTGCTGTGTTCATCCAGCTCCACACTTAGTTATCTTCCATCCATGGACTCCATTTACACAGCTTGCTGCTATGGAAAGGCGGCCAACATCATCAAAGACCCATCACACCTTTAGTAATGACCATCGACAACCTCCTCCATCAGAAGATACAGAAGCCTGAATATATGTACAAGCAGGTTCAGGAACAGCTACTTTCTGGCTGTTATCAGACTGTTGAATGGACTCTAGCCTCAAATAATGTAACCTACAATATAACATGTGTGCCTCTAAGTCCATCTGATCTCTACATCTTTTGCTTGCTGTGATCTGCCTGTGCCACTTGTAAATAAAGCTTTGCACTGTATTTTGGTACATATGACAATAAATCAATCAGTCAATCAGAAAGGAAACTGCCATCCTTACCTGGTCTGGCCCACATGTGACTCCAGACCCACAGCAATGAGGTTGCCTCTTAACTTTCCTCAGGGCAGTGAGTTTTGAGAAGATTTGTAGATTGAAGATTTCCTCAGGGCAATTAGGGAAGGGCAATAAATGCTGGCCTAGCCAGTGACACCTTCGTCCCAAGAATGAATAAAGAAAATAAAATAGGATTAGATTAGGCTAATAGTAGGCTTCTGCCAAACAGACCCTACCACACAAGAAGCAGAGTTGAGAACATGGTCTTATTTTATCAGATCTTATCACCCCTTTGGACCAGGTTTCATGATTCATACGGTTGGTCACATTGAAATCTGGCACCAAAGGTAAAACAGTACTTCACTAAATCATTATGTCACACAACCCCACCTCCCCCACCCCTACTCTCTCTTCATATTGTAAATGTTAACAATATAGCATGACAAAGTCTGGAAGGTGGGTGGTAAGATAGAGTGAATCTTGTTAATGTTCAATAATTATGTTGAACAAAATGTATAAAATTTCAGCCAATAGAATGTAAAAAAATTACTGAGGTGTTAAAAACATTTTAGAGTTTTGCTCTTTGGAGTCCATAACTGATAGTTTAAGGGTTTATAGTTTTCCTTCTAAGAACTTTGACTCATTTCATCAGCAAAACACGTATGCCATTAAAGATTTTTAACTAAAATCCTTGCTGCATTGTATCTGTGGTTCATGCAGTGCAATCATAAATTTAGCACAATATTCATTTCTTCAACAGGTGGAAAGTATTTGTTAAATCTTATACCCAGAGATTGAAGCGACCTCAGGTTACAAACCTGTTTCAAAGTGAAATTCATTTAAGCTTTTCTGGTAAGACATGTCAATAATAGTGGGATAATGGAATGTGTACCAAAGGGGAAATTCTACATAGTGATAATGTAAAAATAACTCAGGAGATAAATCAAATAACTCGAGTCTAAGGCAAAAATAGCTAAGAGGAAGAGCAGTCATGAAGAGATTACTAAACTGGAGGCTTGGACTATATTAGCTTCAATGCAAGAGCCTGGATTAATGTTATTGCTGTCACAGAGACACATTTGAAAGAGGGACAGGATTGGCAGTTGAATGTTCTGGGATACCTATATTTTAAATGAGACAGAGGAGAAAGCAAAAAATGTAGAGGAGTTGTTTTACTCGTTAGGGAGCATATCACAGCTATGTTGATGGAGGACACCTTGGAGTGATTTTGTAGTGAGGCATTGTGGGTAGAGCTAATGAATAGTAAGGGTGCAATCACAATGCTGGGGTTGTACTACAGACCTCCCAGTTGCCAGTGGTAGATAGAGGAAGAGACATTTATCTGGATTCTGGAAAGATGTGAAAATAACAGGATTGTTGTGGTGGATGATTTTAACTTCTGTCCTATTGACTGGAACTCCCTTAGTGCCAGAGATTTAAATGGGGAGCAATTTTTTAGGTCTGTCCAGGAGTTTTTTGAAATATGGATAGTGCAACAAGGGAGGGGCCATACAGGACCAGGTATCGGGAAATGAGCCTGGCCAGGCAATCAAAGATTCAGTGGAGGAGCATTTTGGGAATAGTGACCATAAGCTTTTGGACACTTATGCATAAAGACAAAAGTGGACATCAGATGAAGGTGTTAAGTTGGGGGAAAGTCAACTTTCACCAAGGACCAGACAATTAGAGTGACTAGACCCATCTCCAGGCCCAAAGCTTTGGCCTTCCTACTCCTCTGATGCTGCTTGGCCTGCTGTGTTCATCCAGCTCTACACCTTGTTATCTCAGATTCTCCAGCATCTGAAGTTCCTGCTATCGCTGAAACAAGGTTTAAATAAGGATTAGGAAATGGAGTAAGCTCAGTGGGCCAGAGGGCCTGCTCCTGTGCTGTATTGTACTTTTTTGATTGCATATAAAGGTGATCCTTCCCTACCTCATATTGGAGAGTAGGTTCAATGCATTTAACGTTGAGTGAAATAGTGTATAATGACATTTTTTTAAAAGTGCCTAATTTATTCAGTTTACAAATTCACAGATCTTCAACTGATTCAGCTAAAGTAACCTAAATTTTGCTTCCACCATTTTTCACAATTCAGGCTTTTCTAATACAGTTTCAAAAAGAAGCTCACATTCTATAGTAAGATGAGTTGCCTTTGAATAACAATATACATCTTAACTGTTTTCAGGAATGAGTTAACATAGGCCAGAGTTAATAACAAACTCCAAATCATAGCAAATTGCTTAATGCAGTTCCTTGGGATGAAGGATGACTTCCTTCTACTCCAGTTTGTTATAGTCTGAGATGGCTGATAGGAACACTCTGTGATCTACAGGCTCTGGTACATGTGAGCCAGCTAGTGCTTGAATAACTGGGCAATGAAGTGTTTGCATGTTGTGCATTGTCTCCAACACCTCACTTTTACCTCTGTGTGCTCCTGGTGAAGACTCTCAATGCAATTGGTGTCCTCCAGAATAAATCTTCTTCATTTTAGTCTGTGACAATTAGGGACAAAAATAAATCGCTGGGGATTTTGAACACTTCAGAAGCACTTTGAGAACATCATGAAAACCATTCTGCTGTCCTGCTAGGAGTCTCCTGCCATGATTGAAATCTGGGAAGAAAAGTTGCTTCTGTAGAATACATAAAATACCCATCACATTCTCTCTTAATCAAAATCACAGATAACTGTACATGGTTAACTATAAGACTGAATTTGAGCAACCCCATGGTGAAATGGAGCATCATGTGTGAAGGTGCAGTTTTGGAATGTTGCTTTTAATCGTAATCCCACAAAACATTGCAGCTTTACAATGAAGGGGGTCAATGCTCAGTGACATATCAGCGCATAATCAATGAATTAATGTTGATATGAAACTAACATAATTTGGACTTTGTAACAAGAAGCATTCCATTAGAACATAAATAGGAACAAGGTTAAGCTGTTCAGCCTCTTCAGCCTGCTCCGCCATTCCATGGGATCATGGCTGAGCTGACATTCCTCATGCCCAAGTTACAGCATTTTCCCCATAACCCTTACTGATTCCCCTACTGATCAAGAATCTACTTAAAAATACACATGGACTCTGCCCAACAGCTGTCTGTGGGAAGGAGTTCCAAACCCTGTGAGAGAAGAAATTCCCTTCATTTTAGCCCTTTGTTCCAAGACAATGCCCCCAGGTCAGAATTCTCCAGGCAGGGGTGTTGCAGCCTCAACATAATCACAACTTTTCGTTTTTGTCCAATCACCCCCATTTCGTTTCTTGAGGGATGAAAACAAACTTTCTTGCAACTCTTCCACATTTGAAGAGGCTTATTCTCTAATCAATGAGAGACCAACCATCTAGAACATGTACCAAAGGCTGAATTACTAGCATGATGTGTCAATGACTGTGAGTATGTGGGTGTAGATGGATCACAGGAGCCATATTTGAAGATAGCACCATCTCCTACTTTGAGAATCAAGATTCAGTGATTAGAAAGTAGATTTACAGAATACAATACTACATAAATAAAATAAATAAATAATACATAAACTGCTCTGTTTAATGAATCAAAAATTTGGGCCCTCTCAGTAGGACTTTAGAATACTGTCTAGTGATGATTTACAATCAAAAGCTGATGTAAATCAAAATTCTTTTAAAAATTTAACACTAGCATTTTTCAATGAACCTTGTTAATGTTTGAAATAAGGATTTCTTGCTTGAGTGTTTCTTATTTGGCCCATGGGAAATATTCTTGTGGTGAACTGAGGAAATTTGGCCATTCCCTTCTTTAAATAAAATATCCTAAGTCAGTGTCTGCGGACAATTTTGTGGCATTTACTTTCCTGCCAAATCAGTAAGTTGAAGATGGAAATGTAACCAAATAGAAAATTGAGATTAACAAATATGTCACATATGTGTTTGGATCATTAAGAGAGGCAGAATTAGATATTTAAATATTAATACATTTGGATTGCATGTTCCACATTCAGTTAATTGTTTCTTTTTGAGTAAAAGACCTCATTGCCTTTCATGTTTAAGTACAAGAATGGACCATGAAAAAAATCACAACATAACTTCTGCTTGGGTACAGGCTGATGGGAGGGGCTGAACTAAATTCCAAGCTGCAAATACTAAAATTAAAAGCCAAATTAGAAACCAGCATGTGTAAATAATTACACAATAATGCCAATTAATGATAACTAAGATATTAATACTTGTGAATTAGTCTGGCTTCTGAAAATATAGATGGTTTTAACGTTGGACTTAATCTTGTTACTCATGTGAATTCACCTGAAATGAAGGAAACATATCTGGGTGTTAAGCTATTTTCTGTTGTGATGTAAAGGCCTGTGTGTGCTTTACATTTATGATGGGTCAAACGGGAGAACCTACTGACTTGAGCCATGATAATGCTGATCATATTTAACGCGCACACAGACACATAATCATATCCCCAGTTAAGTTCAATTATATACATGCATGCTTTCCCTTATAAATGCATACACAAATAACATGATCCACAACAATACTGATAAATCTTCTGCTGTACACCTACATTATAATTTGTCGCAAATCAACAAGCAATTACATATCAACTTATTGACATAATAGATCATGTCTAGGACCATGCAGTCTTAGGTATATTGTTCGCTCACTTACAGACAGAATGCATATAGGACTTTCTCTTTTCAATGTATTCCCAGTATTCACCTGAGAGATACTATAGAGTTGACAGAGCTTATAGAGCCAGGGAGCTGCCAGTGGATTCCACGTTACTAACCACAATAATATGCTGATTTTTGTCTGAACAGTTCCGGCTGAGCAGCAGGCCTATTGCTTTTGGTACACTGTGCCAATAGGTGACCTATTTCAAGCTAAAAATTCGCCAAATGCATTTCCACTCTTGTACCTTTCATTCTGTTTTCTTTTCTCTGTTATTGAGTCATTGATGAACACAATAGAAAGGTTAAAGAACAGATGAAGAAATTCAAGGCTTCCATTGTTATCTGAGATAATAAAATGTGAGGCTGGATGAACACAGCAGGCCCAGCAGCATCTCAGGAGAACAAAAGCTGACGTTTCGGGCCTAGACCCTCCATCCCTCTCTGATGAAGGGTCTAGGCCCGAAACATCAGCTTTTGTGCTCCTGAGATGCTGCTGGGCCTGCTGTGTTCATCCAGCCTCACATTTTATTATCTCGGATTCTCCAGCATCTGCAGTTCCCATTATCACTTCCATTGTTATCTGTTAGCTTGTCTTTTTCTTTGACATTTTACAAAATATTTTCAAATCATATTAGCCCATTCAGTCTTGGGACAAATAACTGATCTGTTGTTCAAGGTCTTCAGTTGTGAAAGAGCTAGCTCAAGCTTGGAAATTGTTTCATTGGCTTTCGTAGTCCTCAGAAATCCTCTTAAGTGAGTCCTTTTTTCATCTGATAGCCACTTAGCTGCTTACATTCCTTCAGAACAGTTGGGTTGTTATCTGCCCAGCAATCTTTGCAGACTTTGCCACTTGGTAGTAGGGACACTAAAGTCAATTAGACTTTTCTTATTTCATTGCATTTTAACAAATAAAGAAATTGCTGGAAAATATTCAGACCAGAAGTAGGGTCACCGAACCTGAAACATTAACTGTTATTTCTCTCCACAAATGCTGTCAAACCTATTGAGATTTTGCAACAATTTCTGTTTTTGATTCCAATCTCCAGCACCCGTGGTTCTCTTGGCTTTGCATTGCATTTTAATTCTGATCAAGCCTGACACCTTCCTGGACTGCACCACTCGGATGTGGTGGAAGTGCCTAACTTTTTACGGCTATTTGTTTATTAATTCAACATGCCTACCATGGACCCGTACTGTCTCTCCACTTCTTCAATGTTCTCTCCTCCTGACGATGAATCTTTGCATGAACATTTCAACCAAGAAAATCAGAACCAAATTCAACACACAGTCACTTCTAAGGCTGTTGCTTAGCAATCAGAGTACAGTTGTTGGGTATTTTGATAACTAAAGAATGTTAAACAGTGGTCTCTACATCCTGGGACAGAAATTCTACATTCAAGTACCAGCTGCCCCAGACATGTGTCATAATATATCTGAACAGGTTGATTAAAAATGTCTACTATGTAAGCATTGTCAATTGTCACAGAAAGCACGTCTAGTTTATGATTGTCCTTTATCAAAGGAAATATCCCTTCCTTACTTGCCTGTGAGTTCAGGCCGTAGCAATGTGGCTGACTCTTGCTTGTCCTCTGAATTACTCCTCAGCTTAAGAGCTAATGAGACAGGCTAAAAATGCTGACCTTGCAAATGATGCCCATATCCCATGAAAAAAATAAAGAGAAACACAACTTGGTGATACAACTGTGGTATGCAGCTGAAGGTGACCCTGACGGGTGTCTTATAAAAATAATTGTGTTGAGTACCAAACATATAGTTACTACTACCACATAGCTTCAGCACAAAGGGTGAAGGAACAAAAAATATATTAGCACATGGATATGTTACTTGAGAATGTTTTTAACTGTTGCGTAATGAGAACAGAAATTCACTGTCATGGTAATGATTTCAATATGTTAAAATCACTAAAACAGCTATTGTAGCTGGTCTGAAAATTCCTGAAATGCATTAAATCTTGATGCTCTTGTAGATTGGGTTACTGTAACTGTGCCTTTTTCCTTATCTCTTCTCCACTTCTTCAATGTTCTCTCCTTCTCCTGACAATGAATCTTTTGCGTGAACATTTAGACCAAGAAAATCAGAACCAAATCTGACACATAGCCACTTCTAAGGCTGTTGCTTAGCAATCAGAGTACAGTTGTTGAAAACTAAAGAACGTTAAAGAGTTTGTAATGCTAAACTGACACTTTGAATGAGATGAACAAACTAAGGAGTGAATATGGATTGGGGTTGTGGACCGAATCTCACCAGAAATTGACCAACTATAATTGTTTGCAATTTCAAGGAGGTTTTCTCTATTAGGCTTAGTGAGCTTTCTTGGCCTATACTAATCATTAACTTTGCACCATGCCTTATTGGTGCCCTGCTTTTCCTTTTGTCAAGTCGCCATAGGCTCATTCTCTCACCCCTGCTGAGCTAAACTAGGATCCCTGACATTGGCACATCTTTGAAACTCGGCCATGCACTCAGTCAAGAGTTGGCAGTCCACATGTGCCCTGCACTAACGCTTCTCAGGGCACGTAGGTAGCATGGCTGACACTTCATTACACACAAAACTGCACATTCCTATATCTACACTTGTTTAAGCACCAAGCGTTACAGCTTGCCAGTCTTTAGTCAAATCCCATTTTGCAACACATCTTACGATCTGTGTTGCTCTTTCCTTAATGTCCAGGATAGCCCAGCATCTTGTGGGGCCATCACATACTGAGAAGCCTTCAAATGCTTCAAACCAATCACTTTTACTCAGCAACAGCAGAAACCAAGAGAATTTGCCTAAGATTGTGAACCCATGATGTCATTGACTTACTCACCAGGACCTCCTGACCAACTGTGGACTACTCTCCTTAGACTTTGAGACATGGCCATTTGATTGAAGGATGCTTGCACTCTGTTTGGCGTGCAATTTGCTGCCACATGCTGCAGGCATGACATTGATATAGAACAAAGCTGAACGGCAACGTATCCACCCATTTACTTGTTGACTGCTGATAACCATGACAAGGTGCCTGACTGTGTCTCTGCTAAGCAGCACAGGAAAGCAAAAGTATTGTGAGCCTTTGAGATGCGGGTAAGAGGGAAATGCATTAAAAGGCAAAGCCAGGCAAGGCTTTGTGAACATCTAATAAGGAACATAGTGATGGAGTGCTAAGAGAACAAGCAAACAGTCCTGAAGTGTTCCTTGGTTCAATCCATGAGATAGGTCCCTGGCTCTGTGTGCAAAATACCTTTGCAACAGTAATACAATGAAAGGTGCCAGTGCAGCATTGAAATGCAAAAGAGTGCTGTGTGTAGATCAGAGATATGCCATGATGATATGGTGACATTGGTACGTGTCAGATGGCAGTGTCTGTTGATGTGAGTTATGTGTAGTTACTGCCCAAGGAATGTGTCCTGAGATATTGGTGCTAGATGTATAACAGGGCAGTCTGGAGGAGCAAGTGATAAGCTGGAATTGGCAGGTAACTGTGATAATGGGGACTGCAGATGCTGGAGAATCCAAGATAACAAAGTGTGGCGCTGGATGAACACAGCAGGCCAAGGAGCATCTCAGGAGCTCAAAAGCTGACGTTTCGGGCTTAGACCCTTCATCGGAGAGGGAACTGGAATAAATAGGGAGAGAGGGGGAGGCGGACCGAAGATGGAGAGAAAACTAGAAAGGTAGAGAGGAGAGTATAGGCGGGGAGGTAGGGAGGGGACAGGCCAGTCCAGGGAAGATGGACAGGCCAAGGAGGCGGGATGACGTGGTAGGTAGAAAATGGAGGTGCGGCTTGAGGTGGGAGGAAGGGATGGGTGGGAGGAAGAACAGGTTAGGGAAGCAGAGACAGGCTGGGCTGGTTTTGGGATGCATTGGCGGGAGGAGACGAGCTGGGCTGGTTTTCTGATGCACTGGGGGGAGGGGAAGAACTGGGCTGGTTTTGGGATGCAGTAGGGGAAGGGGAGATTTGGATTTGATGACAGGAATTGTTGTTATCTAGTTTGTATCTGCCAGGTAGGAGAATGGGAAACTGCAAATATATGGGGACGAGATTAGGTAATAGTGAGATGTTAAAAGATGCAAATACGTGCAAATAGGCCTCTCACTGATAAAAATCTGATCTTGCCACACAACACTTGGTTGGGAAAGGGGACCTTTTACTCTTAACATTGTGAAATTCCTTTCTGATCATCCCATACGATTCTATCAATTTACTCACCATTGCTCACATTGTTCAGGGGTGGCGTATATGTTCCATCTTTGAATGTCTGTACTTTACCCTGTTTACTGAAAATTTCAATGTTTGTTATGATTACATTCAGTCATTGACAATCTTAATGCCACTTACTATTATCCATGGTAAAACTAGATTGATATCTAGTCTTAGTTTTGAATTTATTGTGCAATTCTGTCCATTTAACAATCAATGTTGCATTTTCAGTTTTAGTAGAGATGGTTTCTATTAAATATTCCTCATCAACTATAAGTAATCCTCTTAAAAAGGTGGGGTGGGATTTCGAGTGGTTGACTGAATCTGTGATTGCCAAACGTTACTCTTATCACCAATGCAAATAAAGAAGAAAATAACATATGTTCGGAGATTGCAATAATTTTAATCTTCCATTTCATTAAGTTTCAGATCTGTTAGTCAGCACAATTGTTGATAACTGTAAAATATTGTTTGATAAAAACTTGGTTGTAATTTATTAGGGTATGATTATAATTAAAGGTTTTACATGAGATTTAACTCAAGTAAAGATTAGATTATAAACCCAAATTGATGGCAACTAAGGACTTTGTTTGATAGATTAAAATGGGCGGACAAAAAATCCAGCAGGTGGCGTATAATATGGAATATGTAAAGTTTACTTCAGCAGGTAGAATAAAAAAAGCAGAATATTGCTTGAATGGAATGCAACTGCAAAATTCCAAGGTATGAAAGGATTTAGGTGTTCAAGCACAAGTCACGAAAAGCTAATGTGCAGTCACAGGCAATGATTAAGAAAGCTAATGGAAAGCTTTCCTTTATTATGAGAGGTATGGAACATAGAAATAAGTATGTTATGCTTCAGCTATACAGAGCATTAATGAGACCACAACTCAAATATTTTGTGCATTTTTGATCTTCTTAGTTTAAGATGGATGCAAGGGCATTGGAGACTAGATCAAGACCTTGAATGAGCAAGTCAACTTATGAGGAAGGTTTGGACAGGTTAGGCTTGTTTGTGCTGGCGATTAGAAGTGTGGCTTGTTTGAAGTATGCAAGATCCTGAACAGTTTTGACAAGATGGTCACTAATTATATGTTTCCTCTTGAGGATGATTCCAGGACAAGAAGCCATTTGTTTTAAAAATAAGGGTCATCCCTTTAGGACAGAGATAAGGAGAAATTTTAGTCACCGAGATTTATGTAACTTTGGGTATCCCCTACATCAGAAGGTTGTGGAGTTGATGCCATTCCTTATTTTTAAAGTGAAAATGGATAGATTCTTGATGGTCAAAGGGATCAAATATAACACAGGCTGGTGGGAATGTTAAATTCAAAACAATAACAGATTAGCTATGGCCTCATCAAAATGTGGAACAAGCTCTTTGACTTTTATGTTCCAATGATTCTACATTTGGCCTCAAACCATATGCAACAAAAATCAAGTTTTGCTTAATGCTTGTAAGTGATTAGTGAGAAACTGAACATGTATTATTGATTGGAGTAATGAAGGAAAGTAACAAATTTTGAATAAGAAAATGGCTTTATTATGCTTTTAGAAATAAATTAGCTCATAGAACATTACAGCACAGTACAGGCCCTTCAGCCCTCGATGTTGTGCCGACCTGTCATACCAATCTCAAGCCCATCTAACCTATACTATTCCATGTACGTCCATATGCTTATCCAATGACGACTTAAATGTACCTAAAGTTGGCAAATCTATTACCATTGCAGGCAAAGCGTTCCATTCCCTTACTACTCTCTGAGTAAAGAAACTACCTCTGACATCTGTCCTATATCTTTCACCCATCAATTTAAAGCTATGGCCCCCGTGCTCGCCGTCACCATCCTAGGAAAAAGGCTCTCCCTATCCACCCTATCTAACCCTCTGATTATTTTATATGTTTCAATTAAGTCACCTCTCAACCTTCTTCTCTCTAATGAAAACAGCATCAAGTCCCTCAGCCTTTCCTCGTAAGACCTTCCCTCCAAACCCGGCAACATCCTAGTAAATCTCCTCTGCACCCTTTCCAAAGCTTCCACATCCTTCCTATAATGCAGTGACCAGAACTGTACACAATAATTCAAGTGTGGCCGCACCAGAGTTTTGTACAGCTTCACCATAACCTCTTGGTTCCGGAACTCGATCCCTCTATTAATAAAAGCTAAAATACTGTATGCCTTCTTAACAGCCCTGTCAACCTGGGTGGCAACTTTCAAGGATCTGCGTACATGGACACTGAGATCTCTCTGCCCATCTACACTACTAAGAATATTAGCATTAGCCCTGTACTTTGCCTTCCGGTTACTCCTACCAAAGTGCATCACCTCACACTTGTCTGCATTAAACTCCATTTGCCACCTCTCAGCCCAGCTCTGCAGCTTATCTATGTCTCTCTGCAACCTACAGCATCCTTCGTCACTATCCACAACTCGACCGACCTTAGTGTCATCTGCAAATTTACTAACCCATCCTTCTACGCCCTCATCCAGGTCACTTATAAAAATGACAAACAGCAGTGGACCCAACACCGACCCTTGCGGTACACCACTAGTAACTGGTCTCCAGGATGAACATTTCCCATCAACTACCATCCTCTGTCTTCTTTCAGCAAGCCAATTTCTGATCCAAACTGCTATATCTCCCACAATTCCACTCCTCCGCATTTTGTACAATAGCCTATTGTGGGGAACCTTATCGAACGTCTTGCTGAAATCCATATACACCACATCAACCGGTTTACTCTCATCTACCTGTTTGGCCACCTTCTCAAAGAACTCAATAAGGTTTGTGAGGCAAGACCTTCCCTTCACAAAACCGTGCTGACTATCCCTAATCAATTTATTCTTTTCTAGATGATTGTAAATCCTATCCCTTATAACCTTTTCCAACACTTTACCAACAATTGAGGTAAGACTCACTGGTCTATAATTACCAGGGTTGTCTCTACTCCCCTTCTTGAACAGGGGAACAACATTTGCTATCCTCCAGTCATCTGGCACTATCCAGTAGACAATGACGAGTTAAAGATCAATGCCAAAGGCTCGGCAATCTCCTCCGTGGCTTCCCAGAGGATCCAAGAATAAATCCCATCTGGCCCAGGGGACTTATCTATTTTCACCCTCTGAAGGATTTCTAATACCTCTTCCGTGTGAACCCCAATCCCACCTAGTCTAGTAGTCTGTATCTCACTTTGCTCCTCGACAACATTGTCGTTTTCTGGAATGAATACTGTTGAAAAATATTCATTTAGCACTTCCCCTATCTCATCTGACTCCACACACAACTTACCACTACTATCCTTGATTGGGCCTAATCTTACTTTTGTCATTCTTTTATTCCTTAAATACCTATAGAGAGCCTTAGGGTTTACCCTGATCTTATCCACCAACAACTTCTCATGTCTCCTCCTGGCTCTTCTGAGCTCTGTCTTTAGGTCTTTCCTGGCTACCTCGTAGCCCTCAAGTGCCCTAACTGAGCCTTCACATCTCATCCTAACATAAACCTTCTTCTTCCTCTTGACCAGAGATTCCACCTCCTTCGTAAACCACGGCTCCCACGCTCTACAGCTTCCTCCCTGCCTGACAGGTACATTTTTATCTAGGACACACAGGAGCTTTTCCTTGAATAAGCTCCACATTTCTAATGTGCCCATCCCCTGCAGTTTCCTTCCCCATTCTATGCTCCCTAAATCTTGCCTAATCTCATCGTAATTGCCTTTCCCCCAGCTATAACTCTTGCCCAGCGGTATACACCTATCCCTTTCCATCACTAAAGTAAACATAATAGAATTGTGATCGCTATCACCAAAGTGTTCACCTACTTCCAAATCTAACACCTGGCCGGGCTCATTACCCAGTACCAAATCTAATGTGGCTTCACCCCTTGTTGGCCTATCTACATACTGTATCAGGAAGCCCTCCTGTACACACTGGACAAAAACTGACCCATCTATAGTACTTGAACTATAGTGTTCCCAGTCAATATTTGGAAAGTTGAAGTCCCCCATGACAACTACCCTGTCTCTCTCACTCCTATCGAGAATCATCTTTGCTATCCTTTCCTCTACGTCTCTGGAACTATTCAGAGGCTTATAGAGAATTCCCAACAGGGTGACCTCTCCTTTCCTGTTTCTAACCTCAGCCCATACTACCTCAGTTGACGAGTCCCCAAACATCCTTTCTGCAACTGTAATACTGTCCTTGACCAACAATGCCACACCTCCCCCTTTTACCATCTTCTCTGTTCTTACAGAAACATCTAAACATCCCGGAACCTGCAACACCCATTTCTGTCCCTGCTCTATCCATGTCTCCGAAATGGCCACAACATCGAAGTCCCAGATACTAACCCATGCTGCAAGTACACCCACCTTATTCCGGATGCTCCTGGCATTGAAGTAGACACACTTCAATCCAACTTCATGCTTGCCGGTGCCATCTTGCTTCCCTGAAACTTTATTTCAGACCACCCTACTCTCAACCTTTTCTATAGTCAAACTACAATTTTGGTGCCCATCCCCCTGCTGAATTAGTTTAAACCCACCCGAACAGCCTTAGCAAATTTCCCCCCCTGGATATCGGTACCCCTCTGGTTCAGGTGAAAACCATCTTGCTTGTAGAGGTCCCACCTACCCGAGAAAGAGCCCCAATTATGCAAGAATCCAAAACCCTCCCTCCTGCACCATCCCTGTAGCCACATGTTCAACTCCTCTCTCTCCATATTCCTCGCCTCACTAGCATGTGGCACGGGCAACAAACCAGAGACAACAACTCTGTTCGTCCTAGCTCTCGGCTTCCATCCTAGCTCCCTGAATTTCTGCCTTAAATCCCCATCTCTCTTCCTACCTATGTCGTTGGTGCCAATGTGGACCACGACTTGGGGCTGCTCCCCCTCCCCCTTAAGGATCCCAAAAACACAATCAAAGACATCATGCACCCTGGCACCTGGGAGGCAACACACCAACCGTGAGTCTCTCTCGTCCCCACAGAAACTCCTATCTGTCCCCCTAACTAATGACTACTGCTCTGCTCTTCTTCCCCCTTCCCTTCTGAGCAGCAGGGACAGACTCTGTGCCAGAGACCTGTGCCCCACTGCTTTCCCTTGGTAAGCCCCCCCCACCCAACAATATCCAAAACGGTATACTTATTGTTGAGGGGAATGGCCACAGGGGATCCCTGCACTGCCTGTCGGTTCCCTTTCTGTCCCCTGACCGTAACCTATCTGCCTTTTTCCTGTACTTGAGGAGTGACTACCTCCCTGTAACTCCTCTCAATAACCCCCTCTGCCTCCTGAATGATCCGAAGTTCATCCAGCTCCAGCTCCAGTTCCCTAACGCGGTTTTCAAGGAGCTGGAGTTGGGTGCACTTCCCGCAGATGTAGTCAGCAGGGACACTAGTGGTGACCCTTACCTCCCACATTCTGCAGGAGGAACATTCAACTGCTCTGTACATCATATTTGAACATTACTCAACAGATGAATGTACAATCAATGCTGTGTATTAAGTTGAGCCTATATCTGAGTCAGAGATCCAAAAAATGTGAATTTTGGAAGTACCATTGATTTGAACCAGATCAAACTCTCAATTCAAAGCCAGGATTCAGAAAAGACTGAGTTAAGTTCAGCCCTGTGGTATTGGATGGCCAGCATTTGGAATGATTCAGATCTGACTTCCAATTCCATATGAATGGATTTGGTTCATACAAAGATCAAACCAAATCACACAAAGGACAGTGTGCTCATCCTTACCACATCTGTGGCACTTATAGAAATGTGGCATTTTTGGTAGTGCATCTGCAATAGATTTAAACTCATTTTGTGTTTGATTTATTGCAACACAAAAAATGTGCACAACTTTAGGAGACTTCAAATGATGAAATGAAGACTTTTCTTGTGATTTACTGCACCCAAGAAAGAAATTGGAAACATTAAGATCTGTGAGAGATGTGTCATGGGCACCCAAACACATGGAATATAGACAGCGATATATGTGTGTTAAACATGAAATGTGAAGCATTTACACAACAGATTCACAACTGCAATAAGCTTTTGAAACTTATTGAAATATTTCTCTGTTCTGCACAAAATCATTTTCATTGCATTTTTACATATGTCTGATTGGTTTGTTTTATTGGCTACATTGTTGATTTACGGTAAGGATATAAATAAGCTTTTATAAGCAACACATCAAGTAAAGAGGTTCATTTAATGTTATTGTCCCTCGGATCTGATTTTGTTGCTTAAAGGTGACATTGTTAACTTCTGTGAGGCTTCACAATTGATATGACTTTCAATACCTGTTAATAAACTTGATCGTAAGATACATATTAGAATTGCTGCAATCATATTTCATGTCCAGTGGGGCCAATTTGCATATATCAACTGCAGGAAGTAGCTCACCAGCACTTCATTCTGTTCAAAATTGTTGCTTCACCTCACATCCTGCTTCAAGGATGACCAATTGAAAGAAAAATCTGTAGTTTTACTTTCCATCTGTTCCTTTTTGTTCCCTGACGTCTTCCTATACTTATACTCAAAATCATAGAATCCCTCATACTATGGAAACAGGCCCTTCTGCCCAACAAGTCACACTGACCCCTAGAGCATCACTCCCCGACCCACACCCCTATAACCATCTGAATCCACACATCCCTGAACACTATGGGCAAGTTAGCGTGGCCAATCCACAGAGCCTGCACGTTTTTGGACTGTGGGAGGAAACTAGAGCACCTGGAGGAAACCCACGCAGACACGGGGATAATGTGCAAACTCCGCACAGACAGTCGCCTGAGGGTGGAATTGAACTCGGGTCCCTGGCGCTGTGAGGCAGCAGTGCTAACCACTGAGCCAACATGCTGCCCTTCATATAATAATTTGAGGGGGGAATCTTTCAAACTATGTTCCCTTTCAATATGGAAGCAAAAGGCTCCACATTGAAGTAGCAAGCTGATGCTATTTTTGTATCCAGATCAGAAATGTCCTACATTTAGGTTCCAACACCATCAGTGATTCTGAGGCTGTCATTCATCCCTTTTATATGATTGATATTATTTTATCATATTATTTTAGATATTCACATTTGAAAGACAAATTGCTACGATGCGTTTCAGTTTTTGTTGGAGTTGAACTGCTAATGGTTGGTTACACAGTGAGGCATTTCCCTGACAGAATGACAATAAATTCTTAACTGTTTGATTCAAGTATCTTAAGTACCTCTGCATTTCAGTGCCATGGCTGCTGGTTGCAAATATTATTAATAACAGCAAAAATAATTACTTTTTGGTTGTTTTTGAATGTTTCGGAAGTGAACGGTTTAAGCAATATAATAAATAATCGTTAATCAATTCTGAAATGTGTTACAGGGCTTTTATCCAGAATCTTACCCCAACAGCATTCGTGAGTTGATGCTAACATTAAAATCACCCTTTGTTTGGTATCCAGTACTTAGAAAGATTGATGTTTGAGTCTCTCATTATTTAAAAAGTTGTTTCTGTTAAATTTAATCAAATATTCAGAACAAGCAGAATTTCAAATTTGATTTGATAAAGTTTAAAGTTTAGTTACTGTTTTGTTCTAAACTGTAGTTACATAATGAATGTTGTCTCATGTTGTCACAGAAGTAAAAATAAGGTTTATAGGGAAATAAGATGAACAAAGCAAAACCTCAACCTGAATAAAGTTTTCAGTGATACTTGAATCAAACTAGGTTGGTATAACTTGGCTTAGATTCTGAGGCTGTACTGATCTAACTGGTTGCTGTAAGCATGAGGCTAAGATAAGGTGCTGTGTGAAACTTCATCAAGAAGTGTGCAGTCGAGTTTCAGATTCCCAGAGAATCCAAAATTCAGAGCATTCCTAGATTTCAAGTTGTTTTTTTTCAGGGGCAGTAAGTGATGTCCTCATCACATGAGGGGTTTGCCAAACAAAGAAGGACAATGGAGTTGTGTGTATAGATGCTAATGTTTGGACCTCAATTTAGCATCATATTAAAATGGCTACATGATAGACACAGTGGGCAAAATCTTATAAGACACTCAACGACGTGTGCTAAGGAGTGAAACGTGGGAGGATTAAATGGGAGGTCCAGCGAGACTTTTCTCAAAATCGGAAGCCACCAGTCTCATTTTCACAAGAGTTCTGGGCATCAAGATGAGATTTGTCACTCACGGAAGTGGGGGTCAGTAAACATTAGGGTTATTGCTCACTATCAACCTCAGTAACACCAAATCTCACCTCATTCATTCACAGATTCCTGCCGCACAATGGGACAGACAGGCACCACGAATTCTTGGTACAAATGTCACAGCAGGTACTTGGTGACTCCAGCTCACCACTTGCTCTTCCTGACCTCCATTGTGAACACCCATATCAAAATCTAAGAGTGTACTCCAGGTCAGCAGCCACACACACTCCACTTCCACAGATACTGGAATCCAACACGTGTTAGCATCTCCTCACCCTCATATCACATTCTGATTCACTCACAGTACACTTCTGTACATTAATGCTGTACTTTGGAGCTCACCTGCACTTATCACTGCAATGGAATAGATCAATGAGATGAAAGTGGCTGGCACAGCTCTTAGTGCTCGTGCAAGAGGGGGAAAGTTGGTGAGGTCTCCCCAGTAGGTGATTAGGCAGCATAGAGGTTATACAGGGTTAGTAGTTTGGGACTGAGCAGGGTTGACATCAAGTTGGAAAGCTGTGCATGCATTTGTAAGAGTGATAGACCATTGGAGTAGCAGAGACTAAATGTGAAATAGCAGGAGAGGAAATGTTGGCACTTGCCCCAACAGTGAAGAGAAGGATATTGCTTTTCTTCCTACATTGCTGCATATTCTTCCAGATGGCAACATGGGTGGCAGCCTTGGACTGTCTGCAGGGGGCAGTGTCATGGCCTCCATTGCTGGTCCTGAGAGTACTAGATGACTCCCTGCACAATCCTATCCACCAGGACGTCCAGGTCCATGTTACAAAGCGGGACACCAATTTCCCTTTATCTGCCAAGTTCGGGATAAATGTTACAAAATGTACAAGGTGTCTCAAGACTGCTAGTACCTTTTATAAATGTGGCACCAGCATCAGGGATGCTGGTCTCTCCTGGGACATCCTGGCTGTGGCACATTCTTCTGGCTGCAGCAAGTAATATGATCTGGCTAGTATAATATGAGAGGGGTGTGGTTGTTATTTAATGAGGTGAATCTGGGATGATAGCATGTGAAAACTCATTACGCTTTGCCCAGGGAAACCTTCCATAAAAGACAGTGGTAGTTTGCCAACATATGGTAAGATTCAGGCAATGAAAGTTGAGGGCAAATAGTAAAATCCGATGGTGAGAAAAAATAAAAAAAACTGGACAAAATGTGAAAATGCTTACAGCCTTCAATGAAAAGTGTTGAATTTTTTTTACATAATTACATACTTTGAAACCTTGAGCTCAATAGCCTATTGAAATTTCCCTCATTAAACAATTTGATTAAAATATTAACTTCTGCACCCAGAATGTGAATTTTGATTTATTATACAACACACTCTTCATTCCTCGCAGCCCCTATATGTAAAGGACTGTTCAGCTCATTCTTGCCAACCAAGTATGTTACCTAAGTCTATAGAGTTCTCCTATGTCACGTACCATTCAATCTAAAGAACCTCCCGAATATTGTTTATAGTCCTTGGGCTCAATGATCTCCCAAATGTGACACATAATTTAAATTAGAGAACTCACTACCATAACACTGTTTAATTCACTGCAGTATACTAATACCTTATTTAATCTTATAAATATTGATGTAAAATTCAGTTTCATATCAAGTGTAGTCTCTAGTTCATCATAGGGTTCCCCATTGTAATGCACAGTTTAATTCATGGACTCCCTTTGATTGAATATTGCTGAGTTCACCCCTTTCCCTTCTGTAATGCAATCTGCAGATCATGTTCGTCTGAAGTTAGCGATGAATTACAGATACCTGATACACGGGCACATTTGATAACGAAAATGCCAATCGTAATCTTGTTCATGGTTGCAGGCCAAGTCTGGACTAGAAAACTACAGACCAATCAGAGAAGTGACAGTTTTGTTTCTAGTCCAAAAATTCAAAAATAGAATTGTTAATTTGTAAAAGAGAATTCAATGTATCAAGCTATGTATTATTGGATCTTTCCAAGAAACCAAAAGAACTGCGGATGCTAGAAATCTGAAACCAAAATATAAATTGCTGGAAAATCTCAGCAAGTTTGGCAGCACCCGTGGAGAGAAATCAGAGTTGACGTTTCAGTTCCAGTGACCCTTCTTCAGAATCTGTTAACTCTGATTTCGCCCCACAGATGCTGCCAAATCTGCACAGATTGTCCAGCAATTTCTGCTATTGGATCATTGTTTGTCCAAGACAAAGGCTATTTTTGAGATGCATTTTACTTGTTCACTTAGGAAACTATTACATTTCTTTTCAGGATTATTGGCTTTCACCCTGAAAGATCGATAGCCTATCCAAAGAGTTTTTATGCTAAAACCTTTCCTGTGAGTTTGGGGTTGTTTAATTTGGTGCTGTGAGGCACTTTAAACTTTTTCTCACATCTACAATTGAGGAGGTTCTTCAGCTAGAAAGGACCCTTTCGGAGAAATAGGATTTAATATATAAGGCCACTGAGTTTGTTCAGGTTGACTTGGACAAAACAGTTTGGCTTTTCCCAGAAATGCAAAGTAATTGTTTGTTAAGCAATCCTATAACTGGTCTATTTGCTCTTCTTGTGGAAAGAAACAGCTTCACAAAATTTGTGGGGATGGGGAGTTGAAAGGACAATATTTGCAGTGAGGATCAACTGAATGCAGCATGTAAGAAGCTATTGCTGGGATTTAGCTATTGTGGCAAAGTATTGTGCAAAATGCAGGAAAAGGTCTATTCCGGCCAGGATCTTTGCACAAAATTCCAAAGGAAAGTTGGAAGATCTTGCTCAATGTGTTTGCAATTGATAATGTTCTAGAATGCTTAAACATGCATCTGTACCTGAGCTCACTAATTCCTTAAAAATAAGATCTAAAGGCACAAAGAGTTATAGAAAAGAGCCCAAGTTCACTGGCAATCAATTAGAAATGCTTGAGATGTCTGATATTTTTTTAAAAAATTAATTCTAATTTTGATTGGAAGAATGCAAGTAACATAAGATGGAAAGATGATACAGTTGACTGGGATGATCCCAATGACATGGGTATGAAACATTTAGCTGGACTTCAGTCCTCAGGTATGTCATTAGCTGCTGCTGCAGTTGCTTCAGCCTCTTTGTATCCAATTAACAAGCATAATGTTGTTACCTGGCCACTGCATCTTTAAAATTATGTATCTGTCCTCTGGCAATTAATTGAAGTATGATAATGGGCGTCTTGAACTTTGCCTATTTTCAATGCAAACACATCACCTTACCATTATGCTGCATCAGACAAAATGTAACGAGAGCATAAGCACAATGGTAACGAGAACATTTGTTTAAAAGGAGCATTTTCACAAGCATGGTTTCATTCCCGATACATTTTTAATTTGATTTACAGATCCATATACAGAAGATTGCTTCTTCGCAAGCACATGTATTTGAACTGGAAGAAGTTCCCATTATTAGATTAGCAGATCCAAACGCTTAGCACAAAAGAGTCAATAGTTTCCTTGCAGGTAATTCACCAAGTTCTGTGACCATCTTAATAAGTGCTTATTCTTCTTTTGGTGAAGCTATGTTGTGCTAAGAGCCAGAGATGGAGTAAATTTTGTGTGCCTTTCTGCTATTTCATGTGGCACATCCAAACTAAGAAGTCCAATGGAACAACCTTGTAGACTAATAATCTAATAGGATTAGTTAAACGCTTTTGTTCTTTGCACAACATTGTCTCCCATTCTTATGAGTGCACAGTCAGTTAAAACGAGCATTTTAGAAGTAACCAAGTTTCACTATTAATAGCTTTATCCAGCATCAATTAGAAATGTTCGCATTTTCTTCACAGTGAGTTCAAATACATACACTGTATTTTCTACACTTTGTTTAAGTCAGGTATTGAACTTGTCAACACTACAGTTTTGCAAAATTGCAAAAGAAGAGGAAAACAAAAAGACAAATGAGCTTGTTTCTTAGAAACTTAAAACAAAGATCTTCTGTTAAGGGCCAAACACAAAGTGACATTGGAATGGGCCATTTTAAAAATGCTACAATACAACTTTCTGATTGGACAGTTCCGGACACAACAATATGGAATACAGGAACAATCCTAAATGAGACATAACACTTCTGAGTATTGAGAAAGTGGAGCAGTTTTTCCTCAAAACTAGACAACATACTTTGTCAGTACATATTTCAATATGCTTCAGTGCAAATCACATGTGTTTCTGCAAGGGACAGGTATTTGTCCAGTTTTGGGGAATCAAGTTGCTTATAGAAGCAGAATTATGCATTAGAAGCTGTGTAAGATGGCGAATAAAAAAATTCTAGACAACGAATGGAGACCTAATTACATTTATATTTTCTGCACTCAATATAGTTTCACTCAGGTTTGTTTCTCCCAATATCATTAGTTTTGAAGTGTTATGGGGCCTTGTAGGATTTTGACTTAATTAAGAAGATTAATATTTGGAGACAATTTTGCTATTTTTGCTAGTATTGAAATTAACCCAATGTGGAGGCCCTAGTGCATAGTGCTGTGTGTGTATGGAC
Organism: Stegostoma tigrinum; assembly: GCF_030684315.1. Classification (NCBI taxonomy): domain Eukaryota; kingdom Metazoa; phylum Chordata; class Chondrichthyes; order Orectolobiformes; family Stegostomatidae; genus Stegostoma; species Stegostoma tigrinum. The sequence goes on from NC_081365.1 coordinate 37,472,087, forward strand.
AACTCAGGTACAGACTTCGTTGTTAAATATTCTTCTTATACCATATGCACTGACATTTGAGAAGAACTCCCTGGGATAGTCCCATATTGTCTAGTGTCACAAGTATTCTGAGGCTGCTGGGAAGGAGTGGAGCCAATCACATGCATCCCATCCATTCCCGTGGACAAGAACTGTCTCTCGCTGAAGGCCCCATTGGGAGAGGAGGAGCAGAGTAAAGTGCTTTGGGAGGCATTAAGTTTCTCAGGGCCGGCTGCCAGTCTAGGGGAGGCAGCAAAGTTGTAACCATAAAGGTTATATGGATTGTGTAAAGAGAAAGCATTGTAGGAACTCTGTTGGACATGACTACCACTAAACATGTGAGATGAAGAGGTGTTAGAGTTAGGACTTCCTGTTTGCATGACGTACTGAAACTGGGAAGCAGTAAATGGTGGCAGTTGACTGCTGTAAGCATCCATCTTGTTATTGCCTTGTAATGAAGAAGGGGTGGGTACTGCAGAGATTAGCGAAGGTGTCTTCTGTGGAACAAACGTTTCTGTTGGCGGTTGAGAAGAAGCGCTAGGACCTTGTAGTCGATTGTATCCACCCTCAGCTAGAGCAGGATAACTCTGCAAGGTAGCCATGTTGCCTCGGGCACAGGCTGGGTATTCAGAGAGGTTGAGATTGCAGAATTGACTCTCCCTGCAGCCAACATTAAAGGTGTTTGGGGCCAGGTGGAAAGTAGGCGGGGAGCAGGATGGAGACAGTAGATGGGAAGATGCTGAAGGGGATGGAGTTCCTGGGCTAGATGTTGTTGGTGATGTTCCTGTACTACCTCCTGAAATCAAAACAGAAAACACCAGATAAATAAATAATCTTTCAAATTGAATCAACTTCGCGTCTTCTCCAAGTTATCTTACAAGTGACGCTAATTTCAAAACCCTATGGATAAGTACATATGCTTTGGACAGGACATCAAAATTTTACCCACAAGGAAAATAAATTAATTTTGTTGTTTCTATAAATTCAGAAGAGAACATATACGAGAGGATGAACAAAGAAAGGACAATTTGATAAACAATTCTACTTGAGTCATGGTTAGTTATTTTAACATTCCAAACCTATAAATTTCCAAACTTCTTGGCAATTGTTTCTGTTTTTAGCTTGTTTGCAGAAGTTAGTGTTTAAAAGTTGAGAACAAAATTATATGGATACAGCGATCTAAAGTGAACTGGAAAATTAAGTGCAAGTGAAGGATCTGTAGAGTTGCAAATGCAGATATTTAGAGGGATCCTTAATAATACTCAAATGGTATATTCTGTCCTGGGAAGGACACAGTCTGTGGCTGACTAAAGAAATTAAAGATCATATCCAATTAAAAGGAAAATTATACAATTTTGCAAAAATTAATGGCAGTTTACAAGAATGGATGGACTACAAGCAAAAATTAGGACAAACTAAAATTAAAACTAAAGCATGAAGGTCAGCTAGAAATATAAAAAAGAAGTGCAAATTTCAATTGGTACTTACAAGGCAAAAAGAGGAAATAAAGTGAGTTTTGATCCTCTAGACTGTGAGGCTGGGTTATTAATAAGAGCAAATAAGAAAGTGACAGAGGAATTGAATAGCTATTTTGCATCCACTTTCACTTTTGAGGAAACAAATAACACCCAGAAATAATCCTCCATCGAGAGGTGAAAGGGAGGAGCTTCAAATACTTGCAATCATGGGGTAAAGCTATTGCGAAGGTTATTGAAACTAAAAGTTGGTGAAAAGCAGGAAGAACCTGGAACCTCTCCAGGACCTAACAGGCTGTATCCTATGATTGCTAAAGAAGTGATTGTTGAGATAGTAGCTGCATTGGTTTTATTCTTCCACAAGTTTCCTGGATCCTATCAGGTTGGATAATAGTGATTGTGACTATTCAAGGAAGGAGGGAGACAGAGAGAAAGAAAAATAGTCCAACAACTAAGATAGGAAAAATGCAAGAATCTAATTTTGAGGAGGATATAGGCAGAATTTAG